>NW_015506356.1:248905-251366 GCF_001515645.1 Sinocyclocheilus grahami
GTGAAAGCCGATCCGGCAATCGACAGCACGAAGTTGAAGTATTTCCTCAGCGACCAGCACGGATCAGCTCTAGGCATGACGAAGCGGATATCGTCCTCTTTTGGAAGACCAAACAAAGTAGTTTGCTTTCATGATGAAACACACAGCGCCTTCACGACATGGCGGCGGCGGCAACAACAATACTACAGCGAGAATAAAAGTTACGCCTTCTTTCTTTGCGTGAACATTTGGGTGGCGTTATGCAAATCTTCCCACATCGTGACGTAGATATGTGGGGGCATGTTAGAACGAGGCGTTTTAGGTAGGCGTGATTGACTCTTAAATTTGATAAAGAATATATCTCTTTGGATTTGAGACTTTAGTCTTTGCAACTTTACAGATCTTCTTTATGCACCAAGAGCTTGTAACACTCCAAAGAGAAAGGAAAAATTGAAATCGCATCATATGACCCCTTTAAATCCGTGTATCATTCGATCATTCGTTTTTTGATTTAATATTGAAAGTAGAAAAATTTGAAAATGACTGCTTTTTCATTTTTTCTCCCAAAAAACGTGAATTCAGCTCATGGGTGGAAAAATGAATAAACAGCTTGAATATTCGATTTCTACACGTAGGCGGGAATTAAACGCCCCTTTCTGCTGATTGGTCAGCCGAAGATCAAACCGTGCCGTCATCAGTTCTTCTGCAGTATCATGCAGCAGAATAATAGTCCTCTGCTGCTGCAGTTGTACGGATTAATAACCCATTTTATCAATTTCATATTTTTCTCATCAAACAGACTAATAAATAGCTTGACATAACTCGTGAGGAGCCGTTTTCTCATTTTTCTACTTTCAATATTAAATCAAAAAACGAATGATCGAATGATACACGGATTCTTTAAGACTTTGCCTTTGAAATCGACCCATCCACGCATTCAAGGGTTAAATGCGCTATTACAGAGTGAGCTTGCGTAGAGTTCAGAACTTCAGAAACATGGACTTGCAGCTAACAGGTGTACCGACGAAACATGCTACATATCAGATTGTGCTACCAAAATTATATTTGCATTATTTTAAGGGCAAGTTTAGGGTAAGGGTAGGGGGAAAAAAGCCTCAAACCACATGAAATCGTCAGAACACCGGCTCGCCTCAGTGAAACACTTGGCATATCAGAGGGACTTACCAGCTCCTTTAGTGGATAAAACAACCTAAATGTTGTAAATAAGATATGAACACAACAGCATGATTCTTTTCATGGAAACACAAACCTTGTTCTGTGTCTGGAAAGAGGTAGTCCCGTTCAGAGCTCTTGACGTGGCTCGCAGCCAGAAAGAAAACACAGATGAACCGCAAAATCGCAACGCTGACCCGACTTGGCATATTTCTGCAACGCAAAATTAACGGAGCAAGTTAAATAAACACACTGCGGCATTGACGCCGAAGAACTGGTCAAAGTCAGTCCTGACGGGAGTTTCTGGTGAAAGCAGGAGGCATCAGGGGTCAGAGAGACGGAGAAAGAAAGTGAGCGGAGAATGAAGGAATATAATTTGGAGTGGGAGGAGAAATTCAGTGAGTGACTGAGGAGAGGAGATCAACACAAGAGTATATCAAAGTCTAAAAACAACCAGCTGCAGAAGTGAAGGGATGCATTACATGGCACTTTGCACAAATGGCCTGAAAGTCTTTTTTTATTATTATTATTTATTTTATTTTTTTTTCAAAAATAGACCGTAAAAGCTGTTTACCCTTCATAAAATGTTGATGCAACCCAGAATTTGGGACGTATAATGTGCGGTCATTATGGGGTTTATTTATGCGGTAATGACCAGCTGACTATGCACAATAAAAGTGTCTGTATAAAACATTAATTTGATGGTAAGTTATTTTATATTTTTACTTGTACCCTTACCAAAAAGTAGTATACTTCAAGTTTATTTTAGGAAGTATACTTAAGTAAAATTCAAGTATATTTTTAAGTATACTTTATGTAGTAAGTATACAAATATCAGTGTACTAGTAGTATACTTGTAAGTGTACTATTTCAATACTCCTTGGGACTAAATTGGCCCACTTTCTAGTATATAAAAGTATACTTTTAAGTATACGTAAAAGTACTTTAACAGTAGTAAACTTTGAGTAACTAGTTTACATCAAAATGTTTAGTTTGTACTGCAACTATACTAAAAGTGAACTTATACTGATAGTTTACTAATTAAATACTTGTAGGAGCATTTTTAGTACACTTTGAAGTATGGTCTTAGTAAACTACTAGTTTAGTCATTTTATACTACAAGTATACTTGTAAGTTTTCTTTAAGTGAACTTTACATCATACTTTAAGTGTACTACTACGTCCCTATTTAGGTATTAATTTGTATTTATTTTGTTACATGAATATCTGAGCTTGTAAACAAAAACATTTTATTCTAGCTTCATGCATTCTTTTTTTAAACACTTGAATGTAGATAAGTTTCATAAATA
>NW_015506356.1:253776-261087 GCF_001515645.1 Sinocyclocheilus grahami
AAAGAAATAACATTTTGAACAAAAAGCTGACAAAAGACTATGAATTGGATTCAGAATGATAATCAAAACGTAGATAGAGTCGATCAACACCCCAAAGCTTGACAGTTATTATTACCTCTTCATTGGTCGACATTTTATTCCATAATGTTACACAGTTTTGATGCTGTTTTATGTCTGGTGATCGTGTTAGAATACATGTGGAAGCGTCTGTTGTTTCGGTTTCTTCTTCACTTGTGTTTTTTGGAAATTCTCTACAGAAGATGTGTACTAGCGCACCCTACAGTATAACAATGAAAACACGGATTCTAGGAACACAAGTATAGCTCAAATATATTTAGACTTTTTCTAAGTATACGTCAAGTATACTTAAATGTCATTTTAAGTATATTTCTGAGAAGTACATAAAGCCCATTTCTGAGAAGTACATAAAAAGTAGACTAAAAGTATACTTTCCTATTTTTAGTTTAAAAGAAGTATACTAATAGCACACTTGAATAAACGTATTTTTCGTAAGGGTAGCCTATATTGTATCTTAAACTTGAAGCAAAGAAAAACAGCCCTATATGCTAGATGGGCGCTCGCGCCCTCTGTCGAGTCTCGCGCAAGTCACGGCGTTCTAAAATCGCGGCAAGTTCAAAGAAGTTCAACTTTTAAAAAAGCTTAGATCTTGCGTGTTTTCATGCTCCAAAGCTGAACGGTACAGTGACGGGCGCTTTAGAAACTCTGCTTCGTGAACCTTTGCGAGTCACTTGTTTCGAATCAGCGTGTATCAAACCAAATCAAACGGCCAGAGTTAAGTGGTTTCAGTAGAGGCTTCGTGTCTGTGGCTAAATGCAGCCTTCGAGATTTCAGTGGTTCGCCACTAGGATCATTTGTAGACATTTTAATGACACATAACAAAAATTAAGAATTGTAATACTCTCTAGCCAAAGCTAATCAACACAAAACAAGCCAGAAAAAAATAATAAAATAACACATGTATATTTAGCCTACATATTCATATTAATGGTATTAGATGGTTGGTTAATTGCATTTAATAGATTATGCTTTCGTTTAACATTTACATTTAATCATAATAAGAAGAGCAAATAGAAGCAATTCAGGCCAATAGGAGGGCAACAGTGTACAAGTGCTGTAACAAGAATCTCAGTTAGTCTAGCACTGTACACATACCAGAAAAAGAGACAGATAGAATAAGAAAATGTTAGCAATAAAACATGCTTTCAATAAAACATTTGCAGTTGGCTTGTAAAAGATGTTTCAATGCATGTTTGGTCTGAGTTTTTGTTGCATTGCGCTTGATGGATGCTGTAAGTTTATCACGTGACGTTAAATATGAAGGATCCACTATAAACAGTCACACAATACTGTCTTGAACAGAAGATTCAATAAGGATCACTTGAGATGGAGATACTGTGGTGTGTGTGTGTGTGTGTGTGTGTGTGTGTGTGCGCGCGCGCAGCTGCGTTCAAGATCAACATCAAAAACGCGTTGTGCATTTAGGTTTATTAAAAACTGTTACATTTAATTACTTTGAACAAAAATGATTGACAATCATTAAAAAACTTTATTTTAAAATATATTTGGTATCGAACAAATCAGTCCCAAGGTAAAGCTAGTCAGAAGGTACACAAAAAATGGCTTAATTTCTAAACGGACATCGCTGTACTTACAGTAGCCTATATGAGAAGTTCATTCAGTGAAGGATTCGTCCGACTGATTCATCAGATTCAAACTTTTAATGTGATAAAAAAATGAATCATGAAAAGAAGCTGTTCAAATGAGTCATTTGTTCGTGAATCATCGTAATCATTCACAAGCCTAGTAAATGCGATTTTTTTTCATGCTGTGGCGCTGGAGATGGATCGCAGCAAACGCTGACATAAACGCGATATGAAATATAGTTGAAAACCGCTATTAAAAAACACTAGTGTTTAATTATTTATTTTCTGAGATAATGAGCCAATCGGAGAAAACGCTGCTGTTGGTAAACAATCCGTTTCCATGGCAACTGTGGAACGACAACAAGACGCGCCACTGTTTTATGACGTCACAGACTCAGTCTGCGTAAAAGGCCTCGCGCTGGCAGAATCTCTGTTGTTGAGGGATATTCGCAGCAGAGACCCGAGTTTGAGTCAAAGTCCGGCGAATACAGACCTAGCAACACTTGTACAAACGCCGGTCCTTATAGATCGAGATATATTCGATCTGAACAGACAGTGTGTATCAGATAACGTAACAGTTTAAACTGACATTACCAGATACAGATTACTTATCTGTCAGTATGAGAACCACAGACACAATGTCCACCGACGTGAGGGAGGTGCTTCTGGAGGTTTACGTCAATGACGCCTTTTACTCCGGTGACAGCTTCTCGGCATCAGATGATAAAGATGTGCAGTTGGAGTTTGAGATCACCGATGCCATCTACGACCTTATCGGCTGCAGTGCATCTCAAGAGTTAGATGTGCAGCTGGAGGTTGTAACAGGGGATCATGCCTCAGTCAGTTACTGCAGTCCAGGAGAGATGCGTGTACAGCTGGAGGTTGTAACAGAGGATCATGCCTCAGTCAGTTACTGCAGTCCAGGAGAGATGCGTGTGCAGCTGGAGGTTGATGCCAGTGACGGCATCTCAGTCTGTGAAGTGAAAGATTTGCAGCTGGAGATGAACAGGAATGACGGCATCTCGGAGCCGAAGAGCCCTACGCTGTTGTCTGAAGATCTGAGCGACCCTGCAGGACCTTCAGTGGAAGAGGCCAATGATCAGGGTGGCCTGGATGCTGAGAACAGTTCAACAGGTGAAGACATGTATATGTCTTTTTCATGTTTATTTGTGTGGTTAGAGATGTTTCTAATAGTGAATCATTATGTTGGCTTGACAAAGACCTAATACTGTTTTCCTGCACCTCCTTGAGCTCTTAAGCTACAACCACCAAATTTGGCAGTGACCTTTAGGCTGATCTGAATTTTGTTGCTAGGCTATATCTTTTCTAACTTATCTGACTTATGGAATTCCTGTAGCCGACTTCCAAACGCTGATAGATTTCCATTCAGGGGGTGAAAACTTTTGACAGTAATGACTTGTTTAGAGTATATCCACTCTATCTATCTGTCTATCTGCTAAAAAATTGTTGGATACATGCTAGCAACAACTAGCAGAGGATCCGTAGTTGTTTGTAAAGGTCTAATTGGTTTTTAACTGTGGTTTCTTAGCAGTCATGAGGTTTGATGGGGTTTGAATTGTCTTCCAAACTTCAAGCTTTTAAAAGTTATTTTAAACTTTCAGACGAGGCTTTGGTCAAGTTTGTCATCATAATCTAGTTTGTTTTCTTCTTTTTTTCAGGACGCACTGCTGGAGGGATGACCAAGAAAATGAGGGCAATCTTCCAGCAAATTCGTGCAGTTTTCCAGAGTAAAATGCCGAAACCTGTTGGGCAACCTGAAGTGGATCTTCTTGATCCAGAGGAATCGTTTGTCCCAGATCTAAGTGCTCCCAAGCCAGAACCTGAAGTGGATCTTCTTGATCCAGAGGTATCGTTTGTCCCAGGTCCAAGTGCTCCCAAGCCAGAACCTGAAGTGGATCTTCTTGATACAGAGGTATCTTGTGTCCCAGATCCAAGTGCTCCCAAGCCAGAACCTGAATTGAATCTGGTCGATACCGAGCAATCGTGTATCCCTGAACCTGAAGTGGATCTTGTTGTTCCTTCTGAACCTAAACTGGATCTGGTTGATCCAGAGGAATCATATGCCAGCCCAAAAGGTGAAGAGATGCAAATAGAAATGTCTTCTTACAATTTGGACTAAATACACGTTTAATCTGGTGAGAGATGTTTCTAATGGCGCATTATTTGTTTTTCTTCTTTTGTCAGAAAGTGCCAAAGCCACGAAGATTAAGAAAGTTCATGGCTTCGTTGTGACCAAGAGAGTAGAATATGCTACAGTGCGGAATATAAAGAAAACTAGTACCTTCCTCCAGAACGACAGACCGAAGCCTGTTGGGGTCTCAGCATGGCCTGAGATGGACCTGAATGTTCCTGAACCAGAACCTGGGGAGGATCTGGTTGCTCCTCCTGAACCTAAATGGGATCTGGTTGATGCAGTGGAACTGTACGCCCCGGGTCCAAGCGTTCCTGAGCCGGACCCTGAGGAGGATCTGGATGACCCTCCTGAATGTGAATGGGATATGGCTGATTCGATGGAATTATACGGCCCGGGTTCAAGTGTCCCTGAGTCAGACTTTGAAGAGGATCTATTTGATTCAGTGGAATTGTACGTCCTGGGTCCAAGTGTTCCTGGGCCACACCCTGAATGGGATCTGGCTACTCCAGAGGATTTGGGCGTAGAATCTAAAGTGTTATCTGAACTTTCAAGTTTGGAAAACTACGTCCCTTTAAACGTGTTCCAACTAGAGGTTCGTTTGAAGCAGTGTCCACTACTCAAACAAAGACACGTCACTAATGTCTGGCCCAGGGTCTTCATCGGAGACGAGTAAGTCTGCAACACAATCGTATTTCTCTCATTGTTCTGTCATTTATTCTACAAGGTAAATCATTTTTATGAAAGACTAACCTAGGCTGTTGTGTTCTTGTGCAGAGAGACCGCAACAGACCGAGATGTGCTGCAGGAGATGTGCATCACTCACATCCTGAATGCTGCAGCGCCCAAAAAGGACTTGAACTACTTCTTGGGAACGTCTTATGTTGAAGACATAGTAGAAACGGTCAATACAGGGTCCAGATATTACAGAGGCTTACACATCAATTATTACAGCTTGCCTACAACGGACAGACACTGTTCTGACATCAGCAAGTACTTCATGCCAGCTGCAAAATTAATTGACAAGGCCCTGGATAAGCGAGCGAGTAAGGGCTGACACACACACACACACACACACACTCAATTTCTTATCTAATGAATAAGAAAGATCTTATCTTATATAATAATCAAGTGTCCTACAGTCTAGGAATGAGTTTTTTGACCATCTTTCTTTTTTTGTTTCCTCAGGTAAGGTGTTGATTTGTTGCAAGCAGGGTGTCGACCACTCTGCGACTCTGTTTCTGGCATTTCTGATGATCTGCCATGACATGATGGTGGAGGATGCCATTGATCACGTCATAAAGTCAAGACGCATCAGGCCCTCCAGAGACTTCCTGAAGAAGCTGATGCTCCTCAATGCTGACCTTGTGAACAAGCGAAAACTAAAGCTACAGGACATAAAAACAGGCAGAAATAGGAAAAAATGGCAGCTAAAAAAAAAGTAGAGTGCAGATATGAAATAAATGGGCATATATGAAAAACAGAGCACACAAAAGAAATCCGTAAAAGTAGGGCACAATACTCTATTAATCTGAAGGAATTATTTTTTGAATCTGTATTTATTTTTTTACAGGTGTTTTACCTGTATTTTGAATTTTGGGCTTCATTGTGTTGGGTTTTAGGGTTAACAGAAATGTCTGTAAACTTAATGGATAATGTCCTGATAATAAGCTGCCAGTTTTGTTTCGTAATGTATTTATTTTTTACAGTACAGATGAATAATTGCATGGATAGAATCAAAATAGAGCACAGATTTAAAAGATAAATAACAGCACAGATAAATAAGTAAAAAATAAAATAGCACAGATAAAAAATTTACAAAATATGTGAGCAAAATAAAAATAATCATTCAAAATTAGTTCAAATCAAAACTTTGCACATAGTTGAATAAAATATAAAAATTTATGGATAATGTCCTGGTAATGAGCTGCCAGTACTTAAAAAAAAAAAGTATTTATTTCTTACAGTCTAGTTGAATAAGTGCACAGGTTAAAAAAAACAGCACTGATAAAAAAAAAATATATATATATATATATATAAAAAGCCAGCAAAATAAAAATAATCATTAAAAAAATAGTTAGAATCAAACCTTTGCACATAGTTAAATAAAATATCGAAATTAATTTTTATGTACTTTATGTATTTTAATGTACAGCATTTCTTACAGTGCAGAATGAATGAGTGCACAGATAAAAAAAATCAGATAAAAAAAACAGCACAGATAAGTTAAAATAAAATAGCACAGATAAATATATGAGCAAAATCTGATCATTCAGAAATAGTTCAAATCAAACCTCTGCACATAGTTGAATAAAATATTAAAAATATTACATTTCATGAAGCATTGTTGTTGTTGTCAGTGTTCCTGATTTCTATCATTCCTTAACAGTGTTGGGGAGTAACTCGTTACATGTAACGAGTTACATAATTTAATAACAAAATAAATGTAACTAATCTGTTAGTTACACTCAGTTTATAGACTATGCTTTGCTGACTGCTGGGTCAGCGTTCACTGTGGGTATCACGGAGGAACGCGACCCCGCACTCACTCTGGTTATGGCGGCTGCACAAGAGCACGCTCACAAAATGGCGGCGACAGCGGAGTCTGGTCGCAAGATGGCAGACACAACAGCGCCCCGTTTTGTCCCAGCTGATCTTCCGGAGTCAAGTCTAGTCACAGCTGATAGTTATGAGTTTAGTCAAGTCCCAGTTGTTTGTCATGAGTCAAGTCAGGTTCCAAGTCATTTATCATGAGTCAAGTCACAGTTTATGATCACGAGCCTAGTCAAGTCACAGTTGATAGTTATGAGTCTAGTCAAGTCACAGTGATCATCATGAGTCAGGTCTAGTCACAGTTGTTCTTCCTGAGCTCAGTCAAGTCACAACTGATATTCATGAGTCTAGTCAAGTCACGACTGATCTTCATGAGTCCAGTCAGGTCCGTTGGTATTCCAGTCTGGTGTCCAGTGGGAGGGATGCATCGCCGGTGTCTGCACGCGCAGCTGGTATCCCCAAACCCACTCACTTTAGCCCTTCTGTTCCTGAACTCATTCCCCTGTCTGAAGCGCTTCCCTGGATGGGGATCGCGTTTTGGTGTGTTTGGGCTGCATACACCACAACAGAACTCCCAAAGGTGGCGGCGCCCACTATTAGGTCTCCAGAGGTGGCAGCTGAAGCTGCAGAATCTCCTGAGTTAGTGGTGCTCGCTGCTGTGTTCCCCGAAGCAATGGTGCCTGCTGCATTTTCTCCAGAGGTGGTGGCTGAGGCTGCAAAACCTCCCAAGGCAGCGGCGCTCGCTTCAGCTCCTAGGATGGTGGTGGCACCCAGAAATACACTTTCAGCCTGTCATGTCACGGTCGAAGGAACCATTGCTGAACTTTGTACCTGTCCTACCAAGGAGAACATTAATGAACTTTTCCTGGTTCCAGATTGTACGGGTGTAGAACCTCCAGAGGTGGCGGCATCCGCTGCAGAACCTCCAGAGGTGTCAGTGGT
>NW_015506356.1:261743-312651 GCF_001515645.1 Sinocyclocheilus grahami
TGACAGGTGAAGAGGTGGACATATTCTCCACCTTCAGCCAGCGTGACAGGTGAAGAGGTGGACATATTCTCCACCTTCAGCCAGCGTGACAGGTGAAGAGGGGGAGATATTTTCCACCTTCAGCCAGCATGACGGGTGAAGAGGTGGACATATTTTCAAGGGGAGCCTCCAAGAGCAGATCAAAGAAGTGAGTGATTTGCTATCTATTTTCTTTTGATCTAGTACATTCTGCAGTGTTGAATTCATTCTTTTAAGAGTTTAATCTTAAGTAACTTACCAGTTTAACAGTGTTACCTCTCTATCATCCTGTTCCAGCTCCAAGTTGCCTAGAATAGATAATTAGTTAATTGTGCAATACCTGTGCTAGCTTAAATTATATTGTTGTATCAAGATCGATGCTTGAGAGTGAACTGTTCAAATCTCAAAATTACTCAGACTGTAAGAAAGATCAAACATAAAAACTAAAATATCATAATATATTATATTATTAAAATAAGTGCTAAAGTTTGTGAAAAACTCAAATGTAAAGACACCTTAAATATTTTAGATTTAACATAGTCAGATTTACCTTCTGCATCATTAACTTTGCTATCTTCACCAAAACTACTTATAAAGATTTAGAATAATTTCAGATAAATGTGGGGTAGCACAGCTTGATTAAAGAGATTTTAAAATCCTAACAGATTATGAAATCTGGTTGCAGCACACACATAAGGAGAATCTTTGCAGATTATCTTCCCTCAAATCTTAAACATGCACGCACTACAAGATTTGACCATCATGGCTCATCGCACACTACAAGATATTATTAAGATTATCATGCCAGAGGGAGCGCACACAGCAGATCGTCATTGATATTTCAGTGATGTTTACATATGTTAATGAGCCATTATTTGGAACCTCAATGAAACAGATTTAAAAATATGTGAGCGGAAACGCAGAAAGAACTGCTTTGAAATAACTAGAAGAAATAACTGCAAGCATACTTTGCAAGTGAGAGGAAACATATGCAATATGCAATATGGATGCAGACAAAGTCATGAAGACAGTCATTCAAAAATGCTGTGCTACCATCCTTTATAACTAGGTAATATGCATAGTTGATTGCTAAATTTAGAGGTTATATGTGCTATAGGCCTACAGACTGATTTACAACACGTGAATTCATTCATTTATCCTGAAAGAAAAGGAAGTGACATGAGTGCCTGCAAGAGGGAGAAAAATTGAGTAGCCTATATTTTATAGTTATTGTAAGTGGCTGTCACGAATCCGGTCCATGAACTTCCAATTTCATTGACTCTCGCACTACACACTGTTGCACATCACCCCGGACTACATTTTCCATCATTCATTGCACTGATTGCACTCAGCACGGATTGCACACAGCTGTTTACACTGATTGCACCCAGCTGTTTCAAATCACTCCCTCACTATTTAACACTCACTCTGATCCCTTCCCTCTGCCGCGTATTGTCTAGTGATTATCACTCTCCTAGTTAGCCTAGTTTTGCCTTGCCTTGTCTGTTTCCTTCGGTTTCGATCTTAGCCTTAGCCTTAGCTTAGTTTTGCCTTGCCTTGTCTGTCTCCTTTGGTTTTGATCTTCGCCTGTTTTCCTGGACTTCTCCCTTTAGCCTTGCCCCTGTGACTCTGTCTGCCTATCGTCGACCCACGCTAGCCCTAGGATTATTCTTGTGTCTTGCCCGCCATATTCCTGGTTGCCACTGTTTCCCCTGCCTGTCTTACGACCATGTCTCTGTCTTCTCCAAATAAAGCTTTGCATTTGGATCCGCACGTCTCGCGTCTCGTCAGCCCCGTTACTTAAATTACAGCTACTTATGAAAAAAATGTATAGTTACAAAGGGGGTTACATCTGAATATTTTCACACACACAATCTTTTTTTGCTATCTTAGTGAGGACATTGCATAGACCTCCATTGATTTTATATCAGGCTAATGATATTTTCTATCAGCTAACCCAACCCCTACCCCTACCCCTCACAAAACAATGAATTTAAATAAAAACATATTTTGGCTGATTTATAAGCCTTTTTATCTAGTGAGGACCAGTCAAATGTCCCCACTAGTAGGTTGTCATGATTTTTCACTATATAAGTGTTACATAGCTTACAAGAGGAGAGGCGTGCGGATCCATGTGCAAGCTTTTATTAATAAACATAGTCAAAAACACAGGCAGGGTCAAACAACAGCAAACAGGTATGGCACAGGTAAGACAAAAAGAGCAATCCTAAACAGGCTTTAGTCAGACGACAGCAAACGTAATCCAGAGGGCTTGACAAGAGGGGTAATCCGTAAACGTGAGCATAAGGCCAGGCGAGGAGCAAGCAAAGGGTTAATCCAAGATACGTGGCAAGAATAAGGAGGCGGAACAGGGGGAGGGACGGAGGGCCAGGTCCACGTGGAAGTGGAGAGATCGGGGACTGAGGCAGAGTTGGCAGAGCAGAGCACCAAGGCCAAACTTGCGAAGCAGGAAGCCAGGGCAGAGCAGAGAACCAGGGTGGAGCCGGCAGAGCAGGTGGAGCTGAGGACCACCACAGCTGAGCAGACGGGTCCAAAGATCCCCACGGCAGAGCAGGAGACCACCAGGCCGGCGCAGACAGAGCAGAAGACCACCACGACAGAGCAGACGGGACAGAAGCCCACCAGGGCGGAGCAGAAGACCTCCACGGCGGAGCAGGAACCCACCAGGGAGAAGCAGACGGGACAGAAGCCCACAAGGGTGGAGCAGAAGACCTCCACGGCGGAGCAGACGGAGCAGGAACCCACCAGGGCAGAGCAGGTGGAACAGAAGACCACCAGGCTGGAGCAGGAACCCAAGGCAGGAACTGGGACCTGGGTAAACTTGAAAAACAGGAAACAGACAATGCATTCACGGTCTCAAGGACCAAGGCAGGGAACACAAGAAGTTCATCTATAGTCTCCCTGGTGACCACTGAATGGGTAGACAGTTCAAAATCTGGTTCATTGACTGAAACTAGACAGGAAAAGAGTTCACAAACAGACTCACTGACTGAGACTGGACAGGCAGACCATTCAAAAATCAGTCTCATTGGTCGAAACAGGACAGACATATGGCTCAAAACTAGAATTCTTGACTGAAACAGGATAGATAGACAGTTCATTAGTGGTCTCTTGGGTAATGACAGGGGTAATGGTACAGACATGGAGTGTTTTTGTAGTTTCTGGGCTCATTACAGACAAAGTTAAGAGGTCAAAGGCGGATCTTTGGGTTGTGACAAGGTTACTTGAGCCTTCAGGGAGCTTAGTTAAGGTTTCTGGGGTCGTGACTGAACTTGGGGGGCAGATAACAGGTCCACTGATTGCAATGGGACTGACAGAAACTTCAAACACATTACTTGAAAGTGGACAGACAAATGGCTCAACATTTGACTTACAGAATTTATTAGTGGCCTCTGGGCTCGTGACTTGGCTAGCAGGGCAGACAGAAGGTTTGTTAATGGCCATGACAGGGTTAACTGGGCAGGGAAAAAGTACATTTAAGGCCTCGATCGCAACAGGCTGGTTTGAGAGTTCCAGAATGGCTCTTGCAGCCGCAACAGAACAGTCAGGAAATTCACAGACAGCATCCTTGGCTGTGGCAGACAGGGCTGAGAGTTCATAGGCAGCCTCCTCGGCTGGATCGGAACAGGACAAGTCTATAATTGGCCTTCATGACGGGTTTAGAACAAGTCGAGAGTTCCGAGATAGCTTCCTTAGCAGTTACAGGACTGGCAGAGAGTTGACAGACGGCCTCCTTGGCTGAAACAGAACAGGCAGAGAGTTCACAGATGGCCTCTATAGCCATTACAGGACTGACAGAGGTGTCCCAGACGGCCTCCCCGGCCGGAACAGAACAGGACGAGAGTTTATAAGTGGATACCACTGACACCTCTGGAGGTTCTGCAGCGGATGCCGCCACCTCTAGAGGTTCTACAGCTATACCATCAGGAAACAGAGAAAGTTCATGAATATTCTCCTTAAAACAGGCACGGAGTTCAGCATATGCTGGAAGCCAGTCTGGGATACTGAAGAACAGTCCTTGAGGATCTGGGTGCAACAGACAGGAAGTGATGGGACTCTGGAAGTTACAGGACTGACAGAGGTGTCCCAGACGGCCTCCCCGGCCGGAACAGAACAGGACGAGAGTTTATAAGTGGATACCACTGACACCTCTGGAGGTTCTGCAGCGGATGCCGCCACCTCTAGAGGTTCTACAGCTATACCATCAGGAAACAGAGAAAGTTCATGAATATTCTCCTTAAAACAGGCACGGAGTTCAGCATATGCTGGAAGCCAGTCTGGGATACTGAAGAACAGTCCTTGAGGATCTGGGAAGTTCAGCTGAGACGTGACGAGACTCTGGAAGTTCAGCTGAGACGTGACCTGATTCATGAAGATAAACTGTGACTTGATTGGACTCAGAAAGAGCAGCTGTGACTTGACTTGACTCATGAAGATCAACTGTGCCTTTACTTGACTCATGACGATCAGCTGTGTCTTTACTTGACTCATGACGATCAGCTGTGACTTCATTCATGAAGATCAACTGTGACTTGATTGGACTCAGAAAGAGCAGCTGTGACTTGACTTGACTCATGACGATCAACTGTGCCTTGACTTGACTCATGACGATCAACTGTGCCTTGACTTGACTCATGACGATCAACTGTGCCTTGACTCATCTTGACTTGACTCATGACGATCAGCTGTGACTTGACTTGACTCATGACGATCAACTGTGCCTTGACTCATGAAGATCAGCTGTGACTTGACTTGATTCATGAAGATCATTTGTGACTTGATTTGATTCATGATTGGCAGCTGTGACATAACGGTGCGCTGTTGTGTCCGCCATTTTGTGAGCGTGCTCTAGTGTGGCCGCCATTACACAAGTGAGTGTGGGGTTGCGTTTCTCCACGACACCCACAGTGAACGTTGAACCAACAGTCAACAAAGCATAGTCCATAAACTGACTGAGAGATGAGCGGGGACCTTCACAGATTAAACATGATTTGAGCAGTCCGGCAGATCAGAAAAATAAGCAAAGTTCAGATACTCTTGAATATAGTCCTCGAGCGATCGTGTGCCGTTTGAGGACTAATAACAGTCTTGCAATGTCCATACCTGGCCAGTGTCCACTTGAAAAGCCGCTGGATCCTTGTGTGGCCGAGTATTCTGTTACGGAGCTGACGAGAGGCGTGCGGATCCATGTGCAAGCTTTTATTAATAAACAGTCAAAAACACAGGCAGGGTCGAACAACAGCAAACAGGTATGGCACAGGCAAGACAAGAGAAATCCTAAACGGGCTTGAGTCAGACGACAGCAAACATAATCCAGAGGGCTTGACAAGAGGGGTAATCCGTAAACATGAGCATAAGGCCAGGCGAGGAGCAAACACCATCCGAAACTGCAAGCAAAGGGTTAATTCAAGATGCGTGGCAAGAATCAGGAACCAGGAAAACAGTCAAGGCAAGACTATGACTTAGACTATGACCTAGACTAGGGCAGGCTCCGTAAAGTATCTATCAAAGTGATAACCGCTAAACAATACTCGGCGTTGAATGGTGGTGTGAGACTGATTTACACTATATAGCGTGGGTTATTGGTAGCAGCTGTGTGTGATTGGTTTCAGGTGAGCTTGTGATTAGTACAATAGAGCATGGGAAATGTAGTCCAGGGTGATGTGTAACAGTCTGTGTAGTGTGAGAGTCCATGTGGAGAGCGGGTGACCTCTAGTGGTGAGAGAACGGAAGTTTATAGACCAGATTCGTAACAATAAGTAAGGACATTTGGTCCTCAGAAGTATAGTTAGGTATGGCACAGGCAAGACAAAAGAGCAATCCTAAACGGGCTTGAGTCAGACGACAGCAAACATAATCCAGAGGGCTTGACAAGAGGGGTAATCCGTAAACATGAGCATAAGGCCAGGCGAGGAGCAAACACCATCCGAAACTGCAAGCAAAGGGTTAATTCAAGATGCGTGGCAAGAATCAGGAACCAGGAAAACAGTCAAGGCAAGACTATGACTTAGACTATGACCTAGACTAGGGCAGGCTCCGTAAAGTATCTATCAAAGTGATAACCGCTAAACAATACTCGGCATTGAATGGTGGTGTGAGACTGATTTACACTATATAGCGTGGGTTATTGGTAGCAGCTGTGTGTGATTGGTTTCAGGTGAGCTTGTGATTAGTACAATAGAGCATGGGAAATGTAGTCCAGGGTGATGTGTAACAGTCTGTGTAGTGTGAGAGTCCATGTGGAGAGCGGGTGACCTCTAGTGGTGAGAGAACGGAAGTTTATAGACCAGATTCGTAACAATAAGTAAGGACATTTGGTCCTCAGAAGTATAGTTAAGCCAGTACACACACACACACAGACATACAGAGATTGAATCTGTATTCAATTAAATGTATTCTGTATCCCAAAATGCATTGACTGCTTTAAAATATAAGACACCAATGTTTCAGGAGTTTAGGACACATAATAGGACACATGCTTATTCTATAACCATTTTATTTTCTATTTGGGTGTATGTATATGCTTTATTTTTTAAGATTTTACATTTTCCCTAAGGCATTGTGAGATGCCAATGTTTCCTGACATATTTGCTATGCAAAGATTTGATTTCAAAAACAGTATCATAGCTATTAAACTATATCTTGTTATGATTTGAAATCTGTATTTAACCTCAGAATGATCTCAAGAGGTGCTAAAGTCTGATTTTGTGGTGACTATGCTTTAAAATGAATTTTTTATCATGTTAATTCAAGTGGATTTTTGAGGATTTTGACAGATTTGATTTTTTAATCAGTGCTGGGTACTACTGTAAGTTTTACCCTGCCTGGTTTAAATGTTTGAAAATGATTAACAGTTGAAAAAGATTACTAAATTAGAAATTTAGAAAGTAATCAAACGTAATCAGTTACATTACTTTAATAAAGTAATTGAAATAGTTACACTACTTTTTACATAGGGTAACTTGTAATCTGTAACCTATTACATTTCCAAAATAACCTTCCTTAATCAGCTTATGATATGTTTGATTTAATACTCATTTTTACACGAACACCATCTTTTCTAGTGTTTTTTTAGAAAGTAGACCAGAAAGTAGATCCAAAATCTGAAGCATTTTGATGCTTTTATTTATCTACTTTATTTTTGCAATGTGGAAGTTATTTTCTGTGAATGTGTGGGATTTCCGGTTCATTCGCTGCTATATGTAAATAACAGTGAATAAAGTGCAGAAAACGGTAAACGTGGTTGGGCTAAAAACCAGTGTTTAGGATTATGAGAATATATTAAAATAATATAAGAAATACCAGTTTGCTTAGTATCATTAACTGTCTATCGCTTATGGTGTCGCCAACGTATGGCGTTTCAAGCTCTTCGAAAAAGTGAATAATTTTGTGAAGAAATTGGTTCAGTTGATTCAAAGTTTTGCAGCAAAAGTTGAAGCTTTTACCTTAATGATAGGGTTCTTAGAACCCCGTTTCACACACGAGGCACAACCGCAAAAGTCGAATAAGTCTGTCTCATCGTGTGTTGTATTGAAAAACAATAGAAACTCTATACAGTTGATTGTAAAGGGCGACTGCATACAATGTAAAAATCTATAAGAGTATTATCCTCCTGAGACCCTGCATCCTCATATGAGGACATTATATTTGAGTGAATTTCTCTGAGACTATACATGCCACAGTTTGAAGTCTGGATGTCCTGTACAGTATCTCATCCAGAGATACTAAATGTTTGGATGTTTCACCATGACCACTCCCTTGCCTTGGTCTTCAAAAATGTCTGGTATTAATTTAGTGACACTCTTATGGAAATATGATAATATTTTGTAATTATCATTTAAATCTGACTAATTTTTAAACTGTGTCATAAATCAACATCTCAGGAAAATGTTATGAGGTTTCAAATCAAAATATGACTTTCTGTTATGAAACAGGACGTTGACAACAAATTAATAGGGAAAGAAAATATATTTCAATGTCAAAAACACAGGCAGGGTCGAACAACAGCAAACAGGTATGGCACAGGCAAGACAAGAGAAATCCTAAACGGGCTTGAGTCAGACGACAGCAAACATAATCCAGAGGGCTTGACAAGAGGGGTAATCCGTAAACATGAGCATAAGGCCAGGCGAGGAGCAAACACCATCCGAAACTGCAAGCAAAGGGTTAATTCAAGATGCGTGGCAAGAATCAGGAACCAGGAAAACAGTCAAGGCAAGACTATGACTTAGACTATGACCTAGACTAGGGCAGGCTCCGTAAAGTATCTATCAAAGTGATAACCGCTAAACAATACTCGGCATTGAATGGTGGTGTGAGACTGATTTACACTATATAGCGTGGGTTATTGGTAGCAGCTGTGTGTGATTGGTTTCAGGTGAGCTTGTGATTAGTACAATAGAGCATGGGAAATGTAGTCCAGGGTGATGTGTAACAGTCTGTGTAGTGTGAGAGTCCATGTGGAGAGCGGGTGACCTCTAGTGGTGAGAGAACGGAAGTTTATAGACCAGATTCGTAACAATAAGTAAGGACATTTGGTCCTCAGAAGTATAGTTAAGCCAGTACACACACACACACAGACATACAGAGATTGAATCTGTATTCAATTAAATGTATTCTGTATCCCAAAATGCATTGACTGCTTTAAAATATAAGACACCAATGTTTCAGGAGTTTAGGACACATAATAGGACACATGCTTATTCTATAACCATTTTATTTTCTATTTGGGTGTATGTATATGCTTTATTTTTTAAGATTTTACATTTTCCCTAAGGCATTGTGAGATGCCAATGTTTCCTGACATATTTGCTATGCAAAGATTTGATTTCAAAAACAGTATCATAGCTATTAAACTATATCTTGTTATGATTTGAAATCTGTATTTAACCTCAGAATGATCTCAAGAGGTGCTAAAGTCTGATTTTGTGGTGACTATGCTTTAAAATGAATTTTTTATCATGTTAATTCAAGTGGATTTTTGAGGATTTTGACAGATTTGATTTTTTAATCAGTGCTGGGTACTACTGTAAGTTTTACCCTGCCTGGTTTAAATGTTTGAAAATGATTAACAGTTGAAAAAGATTACTAAATTAGAAATTTAGAAAGTAATCAAACGTAATCAGTTACATTACTTTAATAAAGTAATTGAAATAGTTACACTACTTTTTACATAGGGTAACTTGTAATCTGTAACCTATTACATTTCCAAAATAACCTTCCTTAATCAGCTTATGATATGTTTGATTTAATACTCATTTTTACACGAACACCATCTTTTCTAGTGTTTTTTTAGAAAGTAGACCAGAAAGTAGATCCAAAATCTGAAGCATTTTGATGCTTTTATTTATCTACTTTATTTTTGCAATGTGGAAGTTATTTTCTGTGAATGTGTGGGATTTCCGGTTCATTCGCTGCTATATGTAAATAACAGTGAATAAAGTGCAGAAAACGGTAAACGTGGTTGGGCTAAAAACCAGTGTTTAGGATTATGAGAATATATTAAAATAATATAAGAAATACCAGTTTGCTTAGTATCATTAACTGTCTATCGCTTATGGTGTCGCCAACGTATGGCGTTTCAAGCTCTTCGAAAAAGTGAATAATTTTGTGAAGAAATTGGTTCAGTTGATTCAAAGTTTTGCAGCAAAAGTTGAAGCTTTTACCTTAATGATAGGGTTCTTAGAACCCCGTTTCACACACGAGGCACAAACGCAAAAGTCGAATAAGTCTGTCTCATCGTGTGTTGTATTGAAAAACAATAGAAACTCTATACAGTTGATTGTAAAGGGCGACTGCATACAATGTAAAAATCTATAAGAGTATTATCCTCCTGAGACCCTGCATCCTCATATGAGGACATTATATTTGAGTGAATTTCTCTGAGACTATACATGCCACAGTTTGAAGTCTGGATGTCCTGTACAGTATCTCATCCAGAGATACTAAATGTTTGGATGTTTCACCATGACCACTCCCTTGCCTTGGTCTTCAAAAATGTCTGGTATTAATTTAGTGACACTCTTATGGAAATATGATAATATTTTGTAATTATCATTTAAATCTGACTAATTTTTAAACTGTGTCATAAATCAACATCTCAGGAAAATGTTATGAGGTTTCAAATCAAAATATGACTTTCTGTTATGAAACAGGACGTTGACAACAAATTAATAGGGAAAGAAAATATATTTCAATATTCCTATGAAATATTATATATTATTATGAAAATCTTGTCAATTATTACTCCCATTATTACACTTCTTTTTTCATTACATGTTGCCCCAAAAACACATTAATATGCTAATTAGATTTAGTTTATAGATACACACACACACACACACACACACACATATATATATATATGTATATATATAATGAGAAAACCTGTTTATGGCCATTTTACACACATTTTGCATGAAGAAAATGGTATATCAAATCATTCTGTTATAACATAGTTGAGAATTATCTTTATACAAAGTTTGGTAAAAACTAAATGAAAACTAAAATGTATTGGTTATTTAAAAAAAATCTAATGTTTTTTTTGCTTATGCATGTTCAGTCATGTCTTTTTATTTTTTAAAGAAATTGAGTCCCGATGTCCTCTGCAAGGACATAGCATAACTTATGAATGAAATATCATTAAAAAATTTTTTTTAGTGCTCTAAACAATGTAATGACATGAAAAAATACAAATTGTTTCCTAAAATGTTTTGCCGAAACACAAATTTATAAAAATCTTATTACTGACGTCCTTTTACAGTCTATGGTCTCAATTACCCGGATGAGAACAGATAACTTACCATGTAGTCATGGACAACAGTAAATTTAAGGAAATATCTGATTGCTGCATGGCGCTATTGACCAATTAATCTAGTATTCCAGTGGACTGTGTGACAATAGTTTAAAAACCCATTGATGAATGAATCTTGCTGTACTGTTTGAGTTACAGGAATGCAGAGTTAGGCTAAGACATGAAGTCACATTTTGCTCATGTTGTAAATTTAAAGGTGCAATTAGTATTTTGACTTAAATTGAACTAATATCCTAATGCAAACCCACTTAAACTACACCTTTTTACCAGAACAAAACTATTTGGCACTAGTTTGTGTGTCTCATTTTGGTTAAGCAATTAAAGACTTCCTAATTTTAGAGAAGATTTCATATCCATACGGACAACACTGCTCTCACACACAAGTTACAAAGCCAAAATTGCTCTGTTGTTGCAAGAGGTTTCATTTCTGTTCAAGAGCACTAAAATGTGTAACTTTTGATACCCTTTAATTTACTACATTATTTCTTAAATTCTTTATTAATGTGGTAAATGCTTCTTTGAATTTTTTTGCATTCATTTAACCAAGCAGACAGAAGTGTGTGTGCTAAACTTCAAGTAAAACTAATTGAAACATTTGTGTAATTCTTGTATAATTATTATGCATGCAGATTTGTGACTTTAAATTTTGAATTCTGAAAAAAATGAAAAACTGAATTTTGATTACTCACAATTGTAGACTAGAGAGGGAGAGAGAGAGAGAGAGAGATCTACACAACCTATCCTCATGATGGCGCACAGGTGCAGTTTTCTATTGTTGCAGTTGAACTTTGTTCTAAATCTTAAAGGTCTATAATGTCTTCCAGCATTGCTGTTTCCCAATAGCTCTGTGTAAAGGCTGCAGAATTCCTTAAACAGCTTTTTAAACACCTTAAGGTCCAGTCTTCATCATGTTGATGGTCAGAGGAGTATGACAGCGAGGATCATTCTCTGCTTTCTGTCCTGTAGAGCTGCTGGCATTTCATGAAACCAGGTGAGTTCAAGCCTAATGCATTGAGAAAACAAAAGCTAGTCTTTTTTTTGACTGATTTGTTTGTGTAATATATTGCTTCATGGCTTAAACTCCTAGTTGCCTCGATAGGGTTAAAAATGTAGGGTAAATTCAAGTTTATGGTGTGTATCACATCATCAAAAGTCAAGTTTTGTTATTATTATTTACATTTATGCATTTAGCAGACACTTTTATCCAAAGCGACTTACAGTGTATTCAGGCTATACATTAAATTTTTTTTACCTGTATGATGTTCATGTGTGTTTAATACATTATTATAAGTGCTTATTACATTCATTTTATTTCATTTCCCCCCAGTGTTGTAGTGTACTGTATGTAGTGAAAGTGGACTAGTCCGTGTGGTTATATGGAGGGGTTTTGGGCTGTGTTTTTCCCTGTGCTGAGGGTCTGGTTCACCTGTTTGGTGGTCCTGATCATGCTGCCTGCCATGTTTGGGATCTCTCTTGGCATCACTGAGACCTACATGAAGATCCTTCTCAAAACCTTAGAGGTACGTAAGATGAGTGTTGTTATTGTTAAAAAAACAATTTGTTAATTGAAATAAAGCTTAAATAAAATGTAAATATTAGATGAAAAACTTCAACTAAATTAAAACTAGAGATAAAAATGAGTTGCATTAGCTAATAACTGAAATAAACTAAAAGCTGAAATGTAAATATTTAGAATTTTTTAATAATCAGAAAAACTAATAAAAATGTCCAAATCGGAACAAAATGACTAAAAATTAAACTAAACTAAAATATAAAAATAAAAGCTAATTAAAAATATGAAGAAAGACTATAAAGTATATAAATAACATGTACAGGCATAAAAATATAGGATATATTATGCCCATGACCTTTTTTTCATCAGATTTAATGTGCACAGTATTCCAAAGAAAACTTTTTTTCTTTCTCATAATCCTTAATCAAAATGCTGTAACTTCCTCCACAAACGAAACAACTTTCCTTTCTGTCACTGATGTCAATTAAGCTGTGCAGGATAATATTAACCAATAGTCACATAGCTATTTCTGTCACGGCGCGGTCAGGAATCACACCGTGTGAACGTGGGTTAGGGTCCAAATGCAGGCTTTATTTCACTGCTGGGGAAAACAAAGTAAAAACATAAACGTAAACAGAGCTGAGACTCTGAGACACAGGCAAGGAACAGAAGACTCTGACACCATACGGCCACGTAGGGCTGGCATCAGTCACCGAAACAAACATTACCAACATTAATCATCCGACCCCGAGTGGCGTGGGGAAGGCGCCTAAATAGTCCTCGTGACGGGCCACAGCTGTGTGAGAGTGAGTGTGTGCACAGGTGTGTGGAGTGCAGGTGATGGAGTCCCGGATGGGCGACAGCTGTGTGTGTGTGTGAGTGGGTGCCCAGGTGTGTGGTGTCAAGGTGACGGCGAAAGAGTCCGGGAGGATGGGAGATGGCGACCTCTGGTGGTGAGAGGGAGAACACCACCGCCAGCCCCTGACAATTTCACCTTTTAACACCCAATTTTCCTCCTTTCAGCTCCAAAAGGATCAAATCAAGTCATGCCCTAGATTTTTTCAATATAGTACTTAAATAGGTTACAAATCCATTCAATTCACTTTAACTTTCAGCTACGTACCATTTTTAATCGCTATATAGCTGCAAATAGTAGACCTGTAGTAATGCATTTGTAAAATCACAAACACTTAATGAGCTCATGAAACTGCATATATATTAATTATACATGACTTTGACAATGTTTTAATAATGTTTAAGAAGTACAGCATGACACACTCTAGAAGACTACTTGACATGCTACGTCTGCCAGGACACTAGGCTATTATTGCACACACTCACCACGGGGAAATTAAACAAAACTTTTTTTTTGACAAATGAACATTGTGGCATAATCAGATGATATACATTTCTCAAACTGAAATGCGCTGTATCATCACATTGTTAAGTGCCCTTTGGTCTTAATTGTGATTTATTATGCGAGTCTAATGCCTAGTGTCAGGAACAAATGGAATCATACAGTATATATTAAGCTTTGCCTGGTGTTTTTGCAGTGGGCAACACACAGAATCCAAAGGGCAAGTAGAGCAGAGGAGATCCTGAAACAGTCCGCGTCAAATGGTGAGTTTATACACATACAGTCACTGGATCTCCAGGTGTTTTAAAAACATGAAATGAAATAAAATAGAATTTATATTCCCCACAAATCGGAATTCTATTACCTTTTATTCATCCACATATCCCAAACACATAGTCTCTTATGTTCACCAAGGCTGCATTTATTTGATTAAAAATACAGTAAAAAACTTAAAAATTGTGAAATATTATTACAATTTAAAAGAACTGTTTTCTATTGCAATATGTTGTAAAAAGTAATTTATTCCTGTGATGCAAAGCTGAATTTTCAGCATCATTACTCCAGTCTTCAGTGTCACATGATCCTTCAGAAATCATTCTGATATGCTGATTTGCTGCTCAAGAAACATTTCTTATTTTTTTTCAGATTTTTTTGACGAATGGATTAATAGAAAAACATTTATTTAAAATAGAAATCTTTTATAACATTATAAATTACTTAACTGATACTGTTGACCAATTTAATGCGTCCTTGCTGAATAAAAGTACTAGTAAACCCCCCCCCCCCCAAACTTTTGAACGGTAGTGTATATCGTTTTTAGTTTCCATGCATCTCTAATCCAGTCCATAGTGACTTTCAATATCCAAAAAATACAAAAAAGCACCATGAAAGTGTTACGTATGACTTGTCCACAATATATGAAGTCCTCTAAAGTCATACAATAACTTTATGTGAGGAACAGCCTGAATTTCAAACCATCACTGACAATGTCAAACGTAGGTTGAAGGATCATTCTTTAAGATGAATGCAAATGAGATTACAGATCTTTAACATAGTAGAAGATTATCAGTGAATAATGTCTTAAACCTCAGTCTGTTCCTCACTGCATAAGGATTACTCAGGATTTCTGGTTTTGTGTTCAGTGGAAAAAAGAGCTGGTCTTTTCTATTTCGGTCCTAAGGTTCTCGTAAAAGTAAACTGCGTTTTTGCCTTTTAGTTTTGCTGCACAATGGCTGTTTCCCTCTAGATACGACACAAACGGTGCTCTGAGATCTCTTAGCTTATCTGTCTACTCAAGCAATCACAAATTACACAATGACTTCAGTTTCTCTTGCTCTCTCACATCTTCACAGTGGACTTTAGTCTGGCTTTATCACTGACACCCTGCATTAGATTTATAAATGCTCTTTATCAATACCTCACTGATCTTCACTGATTAATCAACATCTTAGCTGATGAAAACGTTACTGATTATATCTGGTTATAAAGTGTGATTATAAATCTTAAGATGGCACAGAATGGGCACTGTATTCTGTGCTTGCGTCATATTAAAGCAACAGTTCACCTAAAAATTAAAAGTCTGTCATCATTTACTAATGTTTCACATGATTTCTTTCCATAATGAAAGTGATTGGGCTTCTTCAAGCTCAAAATACACTACCATTCAAATACACTGCATTACTATTTATTTATTTTTTTTATTCAGCAAGGACACATTAAATTGATCAAAAGTGACATTAAAGACATTAACAATGTTACAAAAGAGTTCTATTTGAAATAAATTCTGTTCTTTTGAACTCTCTATATATCAAAGAATACTATAAAAAAGTTTGAATGATTTCTGAAGGATCATGTGACACTGAAGACTGGAGTAATGATGCTGAAAATTTAGCTTTGCATCACAGGAATTAATTACATTTCAAAATATATTCAAGTAGAAAACAGTTCTTTCAAATTGTAATGATTTGTCACAATATTACAGATTTTGCTGTATTTTTGATCAAATAAATGCAGCTTTGGTGAGCATTATAAATAATAATTAACCAGCACTTTTGTCTGTGTGACTCAGGTTTAATTCAGCGAGATAATTCATCTTTGGAGCAGGAGATCGAGGAGTTGCGTCGAAATAGGCCGAAGTCGGCCGAGCGTGGGGACTTCACTCTGAGCGACGTCATGTACTTCACCAGGAAAGGCATTGAGAGCATTGTGGAAGACGATGTCACGCAGAGATTCACGTCAGAGGAGCTGGTGTCCTGGAACCTCCTCACCCGAACCAACAACAACTTCCAGTACATCTCTCTCAGGCTCACTGTACTGTGGGGAGTTGGCGTTGTTGTGAGATACTGCATACTGCTTCCTCTACGGTAGAGTACTATTTCATAATACTTTATGCCTAATACCAGGCGCGGCTCATCTATATGGACCAAAATATTCATCCACAACATAAATGTGTTCAGCATTCTGCAACAAATATTTTAAGTCTATTTTAAGTCAAAAAAGTACGCAGTATATATTAAAATAAATAAACAAATATATTAAAATGAGACAATTTTGCAACGTAAATCTGTGGTGAAAAGGGGGACTGCAGCGCACTCTTATTGAAAGGCAGTTTTGAAACTGCCCCTATGGCAAGCCGTTTTGACTTTTATTCATTCTCAGGATATGAATTCTTGATATCAACAATTACATTTTTACTAGTTAAAATGTTAATTCTTGAGATCAGGAGATATTAGATTTCTACTAGTAACACTTGCTATTTTTGATATCAGCAATTTAATTGTTACTAGTGACAATGTTCATTTCTGATATTTGAAAATGTATTTCTGATATCAACAATTGGGAGGGTAATTTCTGATATCTAAAATGACTTTTGTTACTAGTAACAATCACATTCATGATATCAGAAATGAACATTGTCACTAGTAACAATTAAATAGTTGATATCAAGAAGAGACGTCTGTACTAGTAACCACGTGATTACTGATATCAAAAACAAAGGTTTTTACTAGTAAGAATTTTATTTCTGATATGTGAAATTGGAATTTCAACTTGTAAGAAATTAATTCTTGATATCAACAATTGATTTTGAATGGCAGCCTATGGTGACATTTAACTAGTGAAAATACAATTACAGATATCAAGAATTATAGTTTTTACTAGTTGAAATGTAATTCCTGATATCAAAAATTAGCATTTTAACTAGTGAAAATGTAATTGTTGATATCAAGAATTAACATTGTTACTAGTGGAAATGTAATTGCTGATATCAAAAATAGCAAGTGTTACTAGTATCAGAATCGGAATCAGAAGAGCTTTATTACCAAGTAATGTTTACACACACAAGGAATTTGACTTGACGACAGGATCTTCCAGTGTAGAAGAAAGTACAAACATAGTGCAGACATACATGATAGTGTAGACATACATAGGAATAACACAGTAGGGATGTAATATAAAACTAATATAATAATAAAAAAAGAAAAATTGAATAATGTACTATATACAGAAATAGAAGTATAGGAAAAAATGTAATTGTTTAGATAAATATACAGATATGTTTATTAGTGTGCAGATAGATATGTTATTTACAAAGTGTGCAGTTTAATATAAATATACTATGTTAGTTGTGATGGACGATGTATAATTATGAAAGATTAATTGTTAAGACTGAGTATAGCCTGTGGGAAAAAGCTGTTCTTGTGTCTGGCTGTTTTGGTGGTCAGTGCTCTGTAGCGCCGACCAGAAGGCAACAGTTCGAAGAGAGAGTGGGCTGGGTGTGAGGGGTCCAAGGTGATTTTTTTAGCCCTTTTCCTCACTCTGGAGATGTAAAGATCTTGGAGGCTGGGCAGAGGGGCACCAATCAAAAATAGCTGTTGTTACTAGTAGAAATCTAATTCCTGATATCAAGAATTAACATTTTAACTAGTAAAAATTTAATTGTTGATATCAAGAATTCATATCCTGAGACTGAATAAAAGTCAAAACGGCTTGCCATATGCCCCGCTTATTTTCACGTTACCTTACGTGAACTTTGCTCCACCAAGACGATATCTATCCGCTTCAGATATATGTCTGCAACAGGTCAGTAACTAGTTGGCATGTCTGTTTTTTTCTATGTGGAGTAGTGGATCAAATTAACAAAGTATAAATCCTTTAGTTTAAATGTGCTCACATGAATAGCCTTTATATGGTTATATTGTGTTTTTTTGTTTATTATTCTGAGAATAGATATATGATCGTCTTTCCTCAACCAAATTGCTCCACAACTTGTAACATTCTAAATCAACATTTGGAGGTGATAAATACTATATTAAGGCAATTATAATACAGCATTTTATGCATGTTCTCAGAGCAGGAGCCGCTACTGCCTAATACACTACTGTTCAAAAGTTTGGGGTCAGCAAGATTTTTACTTTTATTCAGCAAGAGTGCATTAAATTGATCAAAAGTGACAGTAAAGATCTTTAGAATGTTACAAAAGTTTTCTATTCCAAATAAATGCTGTTTTTTTTCCTATTCATTAAAGAATCCTGAAAAATGTATTGCGGTTTCCACAAAAATATTAAGCAGCACAACTGTTTTCAACATCGATGATAATAAGAAATATTTATTGAGCAGCAAATCAGCATATTAGAATGATTTCTGAAGGATCATGTGACACTGAAGACTGGAGTAATGATGCTGAAAATTCAGCTTTGCATCACTGGAATAAATTACATTTTAATATATATTCAAATAGAAAACAGTTATTATAAATTCTAATAATAATTAGCAAAATTACAGTTTTTACTGTATTTTTTATCAAATAAATGCAGCCTTGGTGAACATAGGAGACTCTTTTAAAAACATTTGAAAGGTACATTAGTATATTAGTGAGATTCAGTGCTTTGTTCTTGAAAAAGTAATTATTTGGATTCTAAAAATAAAAATGGTATAGTAATGTTTTTCACTGAAAATCATGCACCTGTCCTTCTGTTATTGTCATGTCTGTAGGATTACACTTACAGCTATAGGGCTGAGCTGGCTGGTGATTGGCACAACGATGGTGGGTTTCCTCCCCAATTTCAGGTAATGCTTTAGTGATGTTATCAGCTTTACAAATGCATGAATAATTCATGATTGCACAGCAATTCCAGTTGCTCTTTCTCCATACTTGAAGAGACCAGGACTGCTGAGCAGGAGCATATATTATTTTATGGACACTAGTGCTGGTTGGTCTACACTAGGCTTCCGAACCAAAGCATCTGGCCTGCCCATATGTCTAAACCAACAAGACCATCAATAATCGGCAATGACCATGCTACTTAATGAACTTTCACTCACTAATTTTTAACTGGTTAACATAATGAGCTGAGAAATAAGCTGAGAAGTGCATTTGTAACAAAGTTCGTAGTCACGGGAAGAAGGAGGCGGGAACCGGCGGGCATTTAAACAATTAAATTCTGGTTCCGGTTCCCAGACACACTGCCGCTTGGTCCTCAACCGGCTGAGAGGCTCTCACTCGCGGTGCCATGCGATGGTACTGGACATCGTTGGTGGACGGCCCACCACTCCTCCGCCTCCTGGCGGACGGCGATTGCTCCTCCTATTGAGGGCAGCCGGCAGCGAGTCCCCCATTCCCTGCGAGTCCCCAATCTTGGCGGATGGCAGCATGCTCCGGCCTCCTGGCGAACGGGGCCGACTCTTCCGCTCCCTCTCGGACGGCAGCCACCCCTCCTCGACCCAGGAGCGCGGCAGCGAGCTCTCCGTTCCACCTCGTCTTCCATCGTTCCAGCACCACCGCCTCGGGCAGCCACTGGTTCCCTGCTCCTCCCCAATCATGGCGGATGGCAGCAGGCTCCGGCCTCCTGGCGAACGGGCAGACTCCTCCGCTCCCTCACGGACGGCAGCCACCCCACCTCGACCCAGGAGCGCGGCAGCGAGCTCTCCGTCCCACCTCGTCTTCCATCGTTCCAGCACCACCGCCTCGGGCAGCCACCGGCGATCTCTCCGCTTGTTCCTGCTGCCCGAGCTCCTCAGCTCCGCGATCCCCCTCAGCAGCGAGAGCTCTCTGACAGCGTGTCCCTCCTTCCTCCCGGGTTTCGGCACCAATGTAACAACGTTCGTAGATCGGGAAGAAGGAGGCGGGAACCGGCGGACATTTAAACAATTTAATAAAATAAACAAACACAAAACGAAAGTAAAGCGGCAGCCCCTCGCGGACGACTGCCGCACACAAAACACAAAATAAAATCCAGGCCTGGTCCTCTCTCTTGTCTTTCACTGTCGTCACTCCTCCTTTTATCCTTCCGGAGCTCCTCCGTGGGGCTTGAGACTGGTGAGTGGTGCAGGCGTCGCTCATTATCAATTAGTCCACCGGCCTTGCTCCGTTCCCACGGCTCTCGCCCCCGCCCCCACTCGTCACAGCATTATTAAATCTGCATTGATATAAATGATTTACACACACACACAAAATCCCAGTTTTTCCAAATAGATATAATTTTAGGTATCATACAAACATGATGCCAGTTATGGCTAATTGCATGTTATCACAGTTTTATTTCTAGTAACAATTAAGTGTTTTTACATCAAAAGAGATGCTTTAGCAAAGAAAAGCCCTTTATTTTTATGTAAATGGGAAACATGAATGCAGAATGATGAAAAATGCACTTCAATCATTTTAACAATGGACATCTCATAATAATGTTCAATCCATTTATTGATTTGTTTAATCCTAATCATATTCATTACAGTCCTTTATTGTTTCAGAGTGAAGGGTTGGTTGAGTGAACTGGTCCACTTGATGTGCTACAGGATCTGTGCAAGAGGCCTTTCAGCTACGATTCACTACCACAACAAGTGAGTTCAAGGCTCCATTTAACAACAACAACCGGTCTAATCAAGTAACAATAATCTGGTTTAGACTTGTACAGACACTGTAGCTGAATTTCTACGCAGGAGGCTTACTAACAAACATCTGTGTTAAATGTGTAAATTGTGTGTTAAATTAGTCTAATTGTGCAATGCTAATTCTTTTTTCAGACAGAACAGGCCTAAGAGAGGAGGCATTTGTGTAGCTAATCACACTTCACCAATTGATGTCGTTATTCTGGCTAATGACGGCTGTTATGCAATGGTGAGTGAGACCAAAATAACACTTCAGTGCAGTAGTTCTCAAATCTTGGTATTTGCACTTCCATACAGGTTTGTAAGGTTAGTACGCACCTTTATCTTTGTTACATACATAGTTTCGTTATGTAATGTAGGCCGCAGTTTAATATCATTTCATGCACGGATGATTTCTGCAACGCTATAGTGTGGTTTATTGTGGTTTACAGTCTGTTTCCTTAAGGCTGTCCTGGCCACACTTTAGTTTAAGGTCCAGTTCTCACTATTAACTATGACTTTTGCCTCTTATTTGCAGCTTATTAGTAGTTAGTAAGGTAATTGTAAAGTTTAGGTATGGCGGTAAGATTAAGGGATCTAAAATATGGTTATGCAGAATAAGGCTGTAATTTGTGCTTTATACAGTAAGTACTAACAAACAGCCAATATGCCAGTAATATGCATGATAATAAACAACTAGATATAGTGAGAATTGTTCCTAAAAATAAAGTGTTGCTGCCATCCTGCAATTGTAAAGCATGTAAGTTTAGTCGAAGGCTATTTCGATAGCACCCCAAGCAGCTATTTTACCATCATGTCAGTACAGCTTGACAGTCTACTTGAATGAGAATTTCCAAAAATATTTGCCATTTCAATAACATATTTTAAGTAGCCAATTAAAACTTAGCCAGTATACATGGTAGGTTTAACTCTGTTCAGTTTGTAATGCAAGACATTTTTTTAAATATTAGTTTTTTGCCTGAATATCATCTGTTTGCCATTCATCAACACTATATTTGAATCTAGAATAAATAAGAATATATCAAGTTTTCAGTATGTTATTTATAATTTTTTTTAGAAAATCCAGAATTGATCCCTCATTTTCAATTTCAGTACTAATCAAGTGTAAGTGTAATCAAAATTAAATCTAAAGATTAATATTAAAAATATTATATTTGTATAGGCTTAGGAAGATATTAAAATAACGTTTAAAATTTCATTTAAATTTTTGCCAGAATTTCATCCAGTTGCCATTCATTGCCGTTAGATTTTATTCTAGAATAAAAGAGAAAATTCATTAAAATATCAAGGTTTTATTATGTACGTTTTTTTTTTAAGAAATCCAGAATTTATCCATCACTTTCAATTCATTTCAGTACTCTTCTGCCTGTAAAATGAATCTAGATAAAATCTAAAGATTCATATAAAAATATTAAATTTTTAGTTTTAGAGAAATGTTAAGATAATGTTTAAAATACTTTTTTTTGTCTAAATATAATCCATTTGTGCCTCATCACCACTACATTTTAATCTAGAATACTAAAGAAAATGAATTAAAATATCAAGTGTTCATTATGTCGTTTTTTCCCCAAGGAAATCCAGAATTTATCCCTCATGTCCTATTAATTTCTGTAGTACTCTGCCTGTAAATTTAACCTATATTTATTTATTTATGTTGTGATTTGTTCAATTGATCAATTTTTCCATCTCTTCCTCATACCGTCTTTCATCATAACATGCTGGTCTGTACATCTTTCTTGTTTTCTCATCCTCCCCAGGTTAAGAGATCACGTAAATAACAAAACAAAGCTGCCAATACTCATCTTCCCTGAGGGTGAGTGCATAATAACAGTGAGAAACACACCGAGATACAGTTTCAGTCGTATTTCAGGTCCTGCTTTACAGCGTTGTTCTTAAAGCTTAATGGTTGAAGTTTAATACTTGCACCTGGTTGCCCCTGCAGGAACTTGCATCAATAATACATCAGTAATGATGTTTAAAAAGGGAAGTTTTGAAATCGGAGGAACTATATACCCCGTGGCTATAAAGGTAATATATCAGTACTTGTCTTTTATGCACATAACCTATTATAAAGTAAAGTGTAAGGTGACAGAGTGATTTTCACAATTCTCGTTGACTTGAAAAATGCAATGTACTGTAGTAACTTGCAATGTGAATGATGATAATGTTTCTCTGTTGCACTGCATTTATTTGATCAAAAATACAGTAAAAATACAGTAGTAATATTTTGAAAGATTATTTCCATTTAAAATATTAGATTTGAATTTAATATATTTTATAATGTAATTTATTCAATGATCCTTCACTCATCATTCTAATATGCTGATTTTCTCTAATTGGTGCTCAGTTATTAATAATGGTTACTCGTTGATTATCAATTATCATCAGTGTTGATGCTAAATATTTTTCTGGAAACCATTTTTCAAGATTTGTTGATGAATAGAAAGATAATTGAACAGCACTTATTTTAAATATCTTTTTTTTGTAACAATATAAGTGTCTTTACTCTCACTTTTAATCAATTCATTGCATCCTTGCTGAATAAAATTATAAATTACTTAAATAAATAAATTACCCAAAACTTTTGAATGGTAGTGTATTGTAGTTTCTACAAAATAGTTTTCAGCATTGATTAAATTAAGAAATCTTTCTTGAGCAGCAAATCGACATATTATACTGATTTCTGAAGGATCATGTGACACTGAAGACTGGAGTAATGATGCTGAAAATTCACCGTTGCATCACAGGAATAAATTACATCTTAAAATATATTCAAATAGAAAACAAATATTTTGAAATTCTAATAATATTTCACAATATTACAGTTTTTACTATATTTTTGATCAAATAAATGCAGCTTTGGTGAGCATAAGAGACTTAAAAATTAAAAAAACATTTTAAAAAATCTGAATTTCTCCAAACCTTTGGCCAATAGTGTGTGTGTGTGTGTGATATTACACTATATTTTAATTGTAATATATCCTTTAAATTATTTTCGACATATAATTATTCTAAAAATATTTCCTGTAGCAACTGCTTAAATTGATAATTAATAAAAATAAATAAAATTAAAACAATAATTATCATTAAATAACATACAATTGAAAATAAATCAGTAATATACAGAGTACTGTGTTTTGGTCCCATGTTACAATGATCTTCATAGTGTGTGTGTGTTACTGACCTACTATGACCCTCATGCAGTGTCTGTGTGTGTGTTATATATAGTATGACCCTCAGTTTGGAGATGCTTTCTGGAACAGCAGTAAATATAGCATGGTGAGCTATCTGCTGCGGATGATGACGAGCTGGGCCATAGTCTGCAACGTCTGGTATCTGCCTCCAATGACGCAGAAGGTGAGAGCTCAAGCTGTAAAGTGTAAAATAGCTTTAGCTTTTTGTAGCACGATGTTGATGTGATTGATTACACCCTCACTGGCTCATTTCCTGTGTGCACAGGAAGGAGAGGATGCTGTGCAGTTTGCCAACAGGGTGAAATCAACCATTGCACAACAAGGAGGTTTAGTGGACTTGGCCTGGTGTGTAAATGGGTTTGTCTTCAGCTGTCTTGCTACAGTGATTGAATTTAAGTTAAAGGTTTATTACTTTGTATGTCTCACAGGGATGGAGGTCTGAAGAGGGCAAAGGTGAAGGATTCGTTTAAGGAGCAACAGCAGAAGAAGTACAGCCACATGGTGGTGGGTGACGACAGCAGTGACTGAACACAAACTCCAATGATCACAGATCTTCTCCTTCACCAGTCACTGGAAATACGGCGAGTTGTTGACAAAAGTACAGGAGGGTCTACTCATACCACTGCTGCTAAAATACGGTTTAAAGATATTTATAAATGGAGCATAGATATAAATAAATATGCATTGCAAATGCTATAGATCCCAGTTTCTTATGAGCTGCACTGCTTTTCTGTGAAGAGTTTTATTTGCCGGAATATTAATTGGGTGAAAAGGCTTTTGCGATTTATTTGAGAGTCCATTTTTAAAATTTAAAATGTTTAAAAAGGACAAAATTATAAATGCATGATTGGGGTTAATGTTGAGTTTGGTCTATGATAATTTATTTCTCAGAGCAAATAAACTTTTGTGCTTTTTAAACATTTGTTTCTTGTCACATACGTATGTCTAGTATTGTGATTAGTTCCTGACAAAATACACTTAATTTATTAAACTCAAGGTTGCCACAGCCATGAAAACCTGGAAATATGGGATCAATTCAGATTTTTGGGGGGAAAAAGTGAAATCTTAAAAATAAATTTCTATTGTCATTATTTTTTTCTAGTTTCTGTTTTTTTCTAACTTCTGAAATGAGGCAGTGTTGGTTAAAGGGGTCATATGATGCTGCTAAAAATAACATTATTTTGTGTATTTGGTGTAATGCAATGTGTTTATGCGGTTTAAGGTTCAACACATTATTTTCCACATACTGTACATTATTGTTTCTCCTCTATGCCTCGCCTTTCTGAAACACATCGATTTTTACAAAGCTCATCGGTCTGAAAAAGCGAGGTGTGCTGTGATTGGCCAGCTATCCAGTGCGTTGTGATTGGCCGAATACCTCAAGCGTGTGACGGAAATGTTACGCCCCTCACCATACTGTTGATACCGTGTCCCGGCCGGAATGATGATTCAAAAACATGAAAACCCATTATAAACGAGGCATTCGTTGCATCCAGTGGGGACATAATTATGGATTATAATAACGTATACTGTCTTTTTACGCGTTGCGTTGCATCGTGGCGCGTAAACATAAAACCATGTCTGCATTTGTGATCAGAGAAATGACAAACAACAAGCCCTACTCTACACTGCCCAAAAAACTCACTTTAAATATATAAAATATAAAAACTCTTTAAATATAAAAAACTTACTTACAGTCTGTGAGTCAGAACAGCCGGCGTTGTAGTCTACTCTACCAGGATCAGGAAACAGTCCTCCATAAAATGCGCTGCACACATCTGAATATTTGGGTTGAAGTGTTCTGGAACAGTGTTGTAAATACAACTTAACCACTGATTTCTAGTCGTGTACATTTTTGGAAGGCCAAACAAAGTAGTCACACAGCGTCACACACGGCAGCCTTGAGTGAGCGGAGGCCGGGTGCTTGCGTGAGGATCTTTATGCACCAAGAGCTTGTAACACTTCAAAGAGAAAGGAAAAATTTAAATCACATCATATGACCCCTTTAATACAATAAAAATATCCCAGTAGGTAATGCAGATTTCAGTTTTATCATTAATTGTCAAAAAAATTATTATTAAATATAGTAATATATATATATATATATATATATATATATATATATATAAAAAAAAACATACCACAAATAAACAATGTTGAGGAATAAAACTATATGTATTTTTAAATGTATGCTCATAAATTATTTACCTAAAAGTTGTTCATTGTGATAGCAGTATGCAAAATTGTATGCAAAATTTTTTGGGAGAATTTATGGAAATGCCTCTCAAAGGGTATGGGAACCCTGTAAAATGTTAGTATGTTTTAACTACTTTTGTTTTTTCACTTGAGACCAGGTCTGTCACATCTGTGTATACTGATTACAAGCATTTGATCTTTTATTTGATCTTAGCTGTTCAGAGCAGGCTAAACATTGAAGCTACAGCATGTTCACTTTACATTTTTATTATCTTCACATCTGTGTTAGAGGTGTTGCTGTCTAGCTGTGTTTTACAACACACTAAACTGAAGCAGTTGCTCGTATTTTCACACTTTGTGTGAAAAGTCAAAAATGCAAAAGGCACTATGGGTAAAATTGTGTGCTGATCTGAAACAAGCACCATATTTCAGTATACAGACTGTGGTCTACACTGAATCTGTTAGTGCTGTTGCACAGAGATTGAGAAAACACTAATTTATTATTGCTTTGAATTAGCCAATATAGATCCAGACTTTTTTCCATACATAATATTTATTATTATGTTATAGACAGAGTGTTGGTTAATGCAATTGAAAATATCCCAGTAGGTCATGCAAATAAATAGATGGAAAAAACATATTTGAACTAAATAAGGTTAAGGAATAAAAATAATACTGCTAATACAAAATATGGCATTTTTCAATAAATTCAATCTACTGAAATGATTATGACTGGCAAGTGTTTATCAGTGAGATAATTCTGAATATGTTTATGTATGATAAGCAATGTTATAACACAATGCACGAGGAGGAGTTTTTGGATTCTTTGCATCCATTGTCTTCAGCATCTCTTTTTGGATCAGGAACTGCACACACACAAACATTACACACATCTGATCAATCAATGTAGGATTTTTTATTTATTTGAATCTCAATATGTTTTGGACAGCTTACCTTGTCTGGAACCACCAGCTTGCCCCTTCCTTAGACCACTGACGTGCGCTTGGTCATTATTTGCATTCTGAATGAAGAAGACATGGTCATTATAATGTCTCAAATAATTTGCAATACCTATTTTTTTAAAATTTGATCAGAATAGTACATCCAAAAATGAAAATATCATCATTTATTCTTCCTAAGCGCTCCAAAAATGAAAAAAATTTAATAAAAGTTACCCAAACCACTTAACTTGACAGTCTCACTTCATTTCTACTTTCATTCAATTCAAATAAAAACAACTTCATTTTTCTGTGTGAACTGTTCCTTTAATGTATGCAACATACCATCAAAGACTTTTCAAGCATCAATCTTTTCTCCTCTGGAAGGGTTCTGTAATACCTGCAATGGATACTCAAACTATAGACAGATATCAACCAGTCTGCCATATATTTAATAATTTATGCATTTAGCAGACGCTTTTATCCAAAGTGACTTACAGTGCATTCAGGCTATACATTTTTTACCAGTATGTGCGTTCCCTGGGAATCGAACCCACGACCTTTTGTGCTGCTAACACAAAGCTCTACCACTGAGCCAGAGGACGCAAAAGCTAGTTCTGTTTAATGTATTAGAAATGTGTATATATGCTTAACTCACCTCTTCAGATAGGAATCTTGATTCCCTTCTGTCTCTGTAGCATGAGAGGAACCAGACATCTCTCCATCTAACAACACAATGCACTAAAACATGCACAATCTTTAAGTTCTTCTATCCACAACACAACCAACAGAGCACAAGCAGGCCCTGAGCTAATATATGTGTTGTTAAAATGTCTCAAACAGCCCTGCTGGCCCTAGTCATATAGTGCCAGTGGAGGTTTCTGTTGTTGTTTCCGTAGCAACAGGGCCCCATATACCAGTTTGAACAGTTTGAATATCCACAAAGAGGTGTGTCATATAAAGAGGTGCAGGAGCAGACCATTTCACACCCGGCCAAACTTTTGGGTGTAACATTGTTTTCAGTTTCAATGTTAGGTCGGACACCTGGTCAAAGCAATATTTCTCATTTTCATTTAGTGTAACAAGTCAATAAGTAAAACTGAAATAACAAATAAAAAAATATACGTAGACGTATTTAAAAAAAATAAAAACAATAACTAATAAATATGACAAAAACACAACAAAACTGCTAAATATAAAAAAACTAAGAGTATTTCAATGATACTAAAATAAGCAGACCAACCAATCGATCGATAGATATTAATTAGTTTAATTTAATTTAACTTAGTTAATAACTAAATCTGTAATAAAAATGAGTTTTTAAAAAAAAACTATAGACGTATTTAAAAAAACATAAATGACAAAACTCAACAAAACTGCTAACTTTAATTCAAAATCTCAAAAAAATCTCAATGTTACTAAAATAAAAGATAGATAGACAGATAGATAGTATTCCTTCACGGTCACTATAATTTCATATATGTGAAGTTGTGTATCATACTTTAATGACATTACAATCAATTTAAATGTGAAGTAAAAGAAAGTGAAATATTTAACTAAATTAGTACCGCATAGCCTCCAACCGGAAGCCTTCTCGCACTGAGCGGAAGCGCAGCGGCTCCAGCTGTTATTGTTGACAGACGGAGCTTCGGGGGGAAAATGGCGGTGTCCCGTCGATCCTCACAGCACCAACAAAGCAGCTTGCAGCCGTCTCCGCGGAACGCTGTGATCGCATCCCCCCCACCCGAATCGCCGTCCGCGATTATTCCCGAATCGACGAGTTTATTGAGCCCCTCGGCCACTGGCGCAGCGGAATGCGGCGGAGCGACGATGGAGTCCGCAGCGGCCTCCTCCTCCTCCGCCTCCGCCTCTTCCCCAGACCGGCCCGCCTCAGCAGCAACAGCGGCCGCCGCAGCCTCGTCAGCCCTCGGCAGCTCCAGCTGCAGCAGCATTAGCTCCAGCGCGACCGCAGGCAGCCAGAGCCCCGACTCAGGAGCGGACAGTCCCGGGGACGGAGTGTGCGGGGCCGGCGGCGCGTTCAGAGAGCTATTCGAGGCCTGTCGGAACGGAGATGTGTCGCGGGTGAAGAGGCTGGTAGACTCGGTGAATGTGAACGCCAAAGACATGGCCGGACGAAAATCAACCCCTCTGCATTTCGCTGCAGGTCTGTATTTATGTATTTGCTAAATATAATGCGCGTCTGTGAGCATTTTGCTTTGTTTTTGACCTTATAAAAGAACAAAACGTAACCTTTGTGGATTTTGGTTCCACTAGATTTGGAGTTTATTTGTACAAGCAGGAGAGTTTTCAATTGAAGTAACGTTATACATATGTTTTTATGTATAGAGTGTGTTGTTTTCATAAAAAAATTATGTATTGTAAGTTGACTGTTCACAGTGGTTATGTGTCATGGCATAATAATAATAAATATAAGTTTTATTTATATAGCGCCTTTCCAGGGCTCAAGGACGCTTTTGTTGTAATATTACATCGTGTCATTTGATTCATGAGTAAAATATGATATTTCTTGCGAAACTGACACCTAATTGTACAGTACTACATTTCCCTATAACATCTATACAAACTGTTTAAATTTCATGAATTATTTCTAGTGTAAGGCGAAAATTGTCTTGCGGTTTAAAATGAACATTGTGGACAGGAAAACTAATCAAATATTTAGGTATTATCTAATTAGGGTGTTTTTCAAACCTTAAAAATCGAAGTCTGTGCATTTTGTGAGTCATATGAACTGACTAAATTCATTTCTAATTGGATGTCCTGAAAACTTGCTAACCAGGAGTCCAAAGAAAATTAAATAAAGCCGTTTATAAGCTTAAAAAGTTAAGATATTACATTTTGTCTCCTGTTGTTAATTACATGGACATCATTCCAAATAAACATTAGCCATCAATGCTCAGTCCTACAGTGTGGAATCTCTGCATAATGAGAGATTTTCAGCATTAGTAAGCATAAGCATGCAGTTTTCATGATCTCATAATGATTTGGGAGACTATATGGATTTATTTGCACTTAAAATGTATCTGTCACATTGCAGGGCCTTTTAAATGATCTGCATAATGGCGGCTAGGTATTAAAGCTGATTAAAAAAAATCGTAAAGCAGTAGGTCACTCAGAATGATGTGTTTTGTAAGTATTGTTAACGTATCTTGTTTTGTGTTTAATGAAGAAAGAAAGTCAACCGGTTTGTAATGTCTAAAAAAATAGCAGTTTTTTGGTACAGAAAAGAGCTGAGATGGTTGCAGCATTAAAAAAAAACACGCATAAATAAATAATTTTTAACCTAGACTCATTAAGTGTAATAAGATCTCATATGTCATTTTTTAAAATTAATTTCATCATATTAGATTCATTGCATTTTAACCCATTTGTCCTATGTAATGTTTGTCAGGCTTTGGCAGAAAGGACGTGGTGGAGCATCTCCTGCAGACCGGAGCAAACGTCCATTCCCGTGACGATGGCGGTCTGATCCCGCTTCATAACGCCTGCTCGTTCGGGCACGCGGAGGTGGTCAGTCTGCTGCTGTGTAGCGGCGCTGACCCCAACGCACGAGACAACTGGAACTACACACCTCTGCACGAGGCCGCCATCAAGGGCAAAATAGACGTGTGCATTGGTATGGATTAAATTGAGAAATTTTATAATTTCATCTGTTTCCAATTGTAGTCCAATCAGACCAGTTCTGATCATTAAAACAGCTCTAAGACAAATTCTGATGGTCTCTGATATATCGTTCATCCCTAGCAGTAGGGGTGTGCCATATCATACCGTCCACGATAATACCGGTATAAATTTTTACATGATAAAAAAGTGTCATATCGCGATATCAATGATGTAGCAACGCAATGACGTGTGGCGCGTTTACGTTCCTTGGCGCGCACAACAACAACACCACAGACCCAAATAGGTGTGTTTAACTTGAAGCAGCGCTGCGCAGACTGATCGGTGTAATGTTTGTCAGGCTTTGGCAGAAAGGACGTGGTGGAGCATCTCCTGCAGACCGGAGCAAACGTCCATTCCCGTGACGATGGCGGTCTGATCCCGCTTCATAACGCCTGCTCGTTCGGGCACGCGGAGGTGGTCAGTCTGCTGCTGTGTAGCGGCGCTGACCCCAACGCACGAGACAACTGGAACTACACACCTCTGCACGAGGCCGCCATCAAGGGCAAAATAGACGTGTGCATTGGTATGGATTAAATTGAGAAATTTTATAATTTCATCTGTTTCCAATTGTAGTCCAATCAGACCAGTTCTGATCATTAAAACAGCTCTAAGACAAATTCTGATGGTCTCTGATATATCGTTCATCCCTAGCAGTAGGGGTGTGCCATATCATACCGTCCACGATAATACCGGTATAAATTTTTACATGATAAAAAAGTGTCATATCGCGATATCAATGATGTAGCAACGCAATGACGTGTGGCGCGTTTACGTTCCTTGGCGCGCACAACAACAACACCACAGACCCAAATAGGTGTGTTTAACTTGAAGCAGCGCTGCGCAGACTGATCGGTGTATGACATCAAAGTATCGTGAGAGCGGTTCTAGAGCATATTCGAGGGCACATGCTTATCTTCAAAAATAGTCGAGGCACCTATCTTTAGCGAAGTGGCGTGGAGAGTGTAAACACAAGCATTGACTAGAGTGGCCGCGTCAGAGCCGTAACGCGTGCATTGTTAATAAGGGGTAAGTCACTCTCGCGGTATTTTGACGTCATACACCGATCGGTCTGCTTCAAGTCGAACACACAACTTATGACAATAGATTTACACTTTGAATTAGGTAGTCTGTCATCGATGACAGTAGCTCATTGGAAAAGGATGAAAAATGCCCTTCATTTTGTTTGCACTGATAAATGCTGCAGCCTCGCAGCTGCAATCACCAATAAAACATTGTTCCATATTTTTTTCTATATCATCATAAATATCATAATCGCAAATATTCTTGAAATATCGTGATATAATTTAGAGGCTATATCGCCCACCCCTACCTAGCAGAAAGGCAATGAATTCGGTCTAATGAGTCCCAGTCAACATTGTGTGGAGTTGCAGCAGTTGTCTAGAGAGCTGATGTGGTGGTCCAGCATGCTGCAGTATTGCTGTGTTGTGATAGTAATGTTGTTGTCCTGCAGTATTTGTCATCGAGCGCTGCTGAGATGGCACTCTGTGTGTGAGTGAGAAAACTGACAGAATCTCTGATGTTTGCATTATTAACATGATGAATAGGTTTGTCTGAGTACGGTGTGTTACTTTGTTTAAAACTATTTCTTCAGAGTTATTTGGCGAGTGTGGAGAGTGACTGTTAGGGATGTGCAATATATTGGTGATATCATTATTGGTCAATATTATTATTTTTTTTATGGCATTGTACTGATTAGTCTGATATTGGAAACCAATTTGATCAGAATTCTTTAAAAATATGTATTTGTATTTTTATATAAACCAGGAGCCCAAAAAACAAGTAAATAAGATCTTTATAAGCTTAAAAGTGTAAGTTGATATGTTTTAGCTCCTGCTATTAATTAAACAGATGTTGTTCCACATAAACATTGCCCATGTTCAGTCCGATGGTGTGACACCTCCACATAACAAGAGGTTTTCAGCATTAGTAATCATAAGCATGCAGTTTTCATGATCTCATATTAATTGAAAGACTGTATGGATTATTCACACTTAAAAATGTGTCATGCTGCAGGACCATTTTAATTAGATAACTAATGACAGCTTTTTGTGGCTATCATAAACATTACATTTTGTTTAATAAAGAAAGAATTTCAACCCGGTTTAAAAATGTTTGGAAAATGTCTTGAAAATTGTAATTGTGTAAAAAATTTTCTTTAGAGATATTTGGCGAGTGACTGTTAGGGATGTGCAATATATTGGTGAAAATATCAATATGATTCAATATTGTCATTTTGGACTGATTAGTTTGATAATATGCTGATGCTGGAAAAAAATAAAAATAGGAACACTTTATAATATAGTTAGGTCATAGGTTATAATAGGTATATGATAACATTAGTTAACTACACTAGTAAACATGAATGAATAATATATACAGCATTTGTTCATCTTAGTTAATTTGTTAATTTCAACATTTAAAATTAAACTTATCTGTTAACATTGGTTAATGCACTATATAAACGCTATATAAACAGTTATCCATCTTTTCTGCTGTGCATGTGTTTCAATGGCTGACTGTACTAAAACTGCAGAGCTAGTATGAACACTTTAGGTGGAAAAAGAGTGTTGATAATTATACTTATCAACCACAACATAAAACATTGTCAGTTTCAGTATCGGTGACTGTATTGCTTGGTTCTGTTTCTTACAGTGTTGCTCCAGCACGGCGCTGATCCGAATATCCGAAACACTGACGGCAAATCAGCTCTGGACCTGGCAGACCCTTCTGCTAAGACCGTCCTCACCGGTGAGACATACACATACACACATCTGCTTTACAGTCATTAACAACACACACAGTCTCATGAGCACTGAGTATGTTTTTGTAGTATGCAGTATGCCAATATAGCAAGAGCATGCTGTGCGAGTGCTGTTTACCACAATGCACTGCTCTCCAGTTTGAAAAATGAACCGTTGGCCATTTACAGCCACGTTTCCACAGTTTATTAATTGGTCGGACAGATACATGTTTAAACATATGCACACAAATTTGGATTGAAATGCCAACTCGATGCCACTCACCAAATGAAATGTGAGGTTAATGTAACAGCCTTCTGTTTGAAACGCTGCATCCTGCGTTTCATTTCACATACTAATTAAACAATGTATGTACACTGCATGTAGTATGCTAGTATTGCAATTTGACCATTGTAACGCTAAAAACATCCACATACCCACATTAATGAATCTTGCAAATCAAGTCTGTCTGACACCTGCTGTCTGATTTTATTTATCAGGTGAATATAAGAAGGATGAACTGTTGGAGGCAGCGAGGTGAGTTTTTGGTGCAATATAATAATTTAATATCAATGTATTACTAAGATAAACACCGAAGTAACTTTGAGGGGGGGGGGGTATGGATGGTTGTTTGAATCCCTCAGCCTCTTGTTTTTTATGTTTTAGTCCTTTGAGAAGAATGTTGGGATGAATGTGCCGAGCTGTAGGTGCTACACACTACCTGGCACAGTTGTAGGTTCATGTTTAGAAAACTCTGATGTCGGAACGGAAATCCAAGAATATCAGAATGAGACATTTTTGCCGCATGGTATATAAATGTTTATTGGACAGGATAAGTATTTTATAAAGTAAATGTAAGAATAACTTTTATACTGTTAGTAGTATTTCTAGATGAACACTTACTGGACTGAACCAACTTAGGTTTACTTGATTATCCATTCAGCAATTCTTTGGAAAAATCATGTTAAAATGTGAGTATCAGTTATGATCAATAGACTTTTGAGGAATTTGTTCATTTTTCAGTCTTCATTGTATTGCATCGCATTACATGTTTTGCCCCACAATAAAATTACTGAGTTTGTTGCATAAAACTAAGCATTTAAATATCATCTTACAATGACATATTATTGGGAGATACAGTGTGATGACTGACATTTATATGCAATTTATGTAAGCTATTTGCTATATTATGTTATGAAGATCTCATTGATTTACATTGCAAGCTATCAGAATTTCATCTTGCTTTTTGATCATATAAATATCTGCAGCTGCACCAAATTACATATTTTTGATAAGTATGCACCTCTGAATAAAATTTACATCTGAGTAACAGTGTAGTCCAATATAGTTGCCACTGCTGCACCATCCTTTAATAGCTGCTCACAAAGCAGTCCCATTTATGGCTGCTAGCAATAAATAGAGGTTTCAATAAATAGTCTAAAGGAAGGTTTTACATCGAACCTTACATTAAGTTTACATGGTAAGTTTCTTATATGTTAAAAGCTATTGCTATTTTTTTTAAAGTACATTGGAATCTTTTTTGACTGTCACTGATCCAGAAATGTATTTTCTCTAAGTTGCTGTTCCTAACAGTGTTTGTCTCCCTCTGTTTGGAAAACCTTGTTAGGAGCGGAAATGAGGAAAAGTTGATGGCACTTTTGACCCCACTTAGGTGCTACACACTACCTGGCACAGTTGTAGGTTCATGTTTAGAAAACTCTGATGTCGGAACGGAAATCCAAGAATATCAGAATGAGACATTTTTGCCGCATGGTATATAAATGTTTATTGGACAGGATAAGTATTTTATAAAGTAAATGTAAGAATAACTTTTATACTGTTAGTAGTATTTCTAGATGAACACTTACTGGACTGAACCAACTTAGGTTTACTTGATTATCCATTCAGCAATTCTTTGGAAAAATCATGTTAAAATGTGAGTATCAGTTATGATCAATAGACTTTTGAGGAATTTGTTCATTTTTCAGTCTTCATTGTATTGCATCGCATTACATGTTTTGCCCCACAATAAAATTACTGAGTTTGTTGCATAAAACTAAGCATTTAAATATCATCTTACAATGACATATTATTGGGAGATACAGTGTGATGACTGACATTTATATGCAATTTATGTAAGCTATTTGCTATATTATGTTATGAAGATCTCATTGATTTACATTGCAAGCTATCAGAATTTCATCTTGCTTTTTGATCATATAAATATCTGCAGCTGCACCAAATTACATATTTTTGATAAGTATGCACCTCTGAATAAAATTTACATCTGAGTAACAGTGTAGTCCAATATAGTTGCCACTGCTGCACCATCCTTTAATAGCTGCTCACAAAGCAGTCCCATTTATGGCTGCTAGCAATAAATAGAGGTTTCAATAAATAGTCTAAAGGAAGGTTTTACATCGAACCTTACATTAAGTTTACATGGTAAGTTTCTTATATGTTAAAAGCTATTGCTATTTTTTTTAAAGTACATTGGAATCTTTTTTGACTGTCACTGATCCAGAAATGTATTTTCTCTAAGTTGCTGTTCCTAACAGTGTTTGTCTCCCTCTGTTTGGAAAACCTTGTTAGGAGCGGAAATGAGGAAAAGTTGATGGCACTTTTGACCCCACTTAATGTCAACTGTCATGCCAGCGATGGACGCAAGGTAACACAGATCGGAATTAACATTTGATATATCTGATAAGATGTGAATTTTAGAAAATATGTCTGTTGTTTCTAAACTCAAGCTCTATTCAAACTGTGATTTTTCATTGGTTGTATAAATGGCATAGATGTAGGTCAAGACAATCCCAAATTCCCTTTTCTAAAGGAAGGTTTTACATCGAACCTTACATTAAGTTTACATGGTAAGTTTCTTATATTTTAAAAGCTATTGCTATTTTTTTAAAAGTACATTGGAATCTTTTTTGACTGTCACTGATCTAGAAATGTATTTTCTCTAAGTTGCTGTTCCTAACAGTGTTTGTCTCCCTCTGTTTGGAAAACCTTGTTAGGAGCGGAAATGAGGAAAAGTTGATGGCACTTTTGACCCCACTTAATGTCAACTGTCATGCCAGCGATGGACGCAAGGTAACACAGATCAGAATTAACATTTGATATATCTGATATGATGTGAATTTTAGAAAATATGTCTGTTGTTTCTAAACTCAAGCTCTATTCAAACTGTGATTTTTCATTGGTTGTATAAATGGCATAGATGTAGGTCAAGACAATCCCAAATTCCCTTCTGTGAGTTTTTTCCCCTGTAATACTGTGTTTAGAGTAAACAGCGCTAACCTAGTTTTACCCATGATGAGTTTAATTTTGGACATATGGTTGATGTCGTTTTATAATGTTTGTTTCGAGGTTATTCATTGTCCCCTTTTTTCAGTCTGGACTGCTTTTGGATGTCAGTCATTTTTAAAGCCTATTGGATCCACTTCTGACCTTCATGATGTTTTAGGCCAAAGCTTTTTTTTAAATCTATTTTTTCCTCTAATCACAACATAATAACAGGACCTCGATTTCCCCTCAAATCCTTTTCAGGTCACTCCCTCCCTCCAGACCTCTTTGTCTTTATATCAGAAGGGCTTTTTAGGAATGAGTTTACTGTGGGTTTGTTGCTCTGTTAGTCTCCTTTAGTGGATGTTGTTGAGTTACGTACTGTATCTCATGCTGGAGTGTAGTGATATAATGTACTTTTATTATTTTTGACAAAATGCGTTCTTTGATGAAGTCACTTTGGATAAAAGCATCCACTAAATGTGTAAATGTAAATAGTTGACCACTGAGCATAATGCATGCTTGAATGTACTCTACATAGACGTGAAATATTGGCAGTCATGCCATACCAAAGACATTGTAAACCTAGAAATATCCCTGATCCGCTGACATTTTGTATTGGTTTGGAGCACAGTACATGAGCTTAGAAAATGTTTATAGACCCAAGGATGCACCAAAATGATAATAACGTAAGTTTATGCTGTCATTTGATTTGTATAGAATATTGAGGAAATACTGTATAAAATAATTGAATATTTTTGTGTCATTTTCTATCATTAAATTGTGTGTATATGTACCATTCAAAAGTTTGGGATTTTAAAGAAATTAATACTTTTATTCAACGAGTATGCATTAAATTGATCAAAAGTGACAGTAAAGACATGTATAATGTTACTATTTCAAATAAATTCTGTTCTTTCTAACTTTCTATTCGTCAAAGTGAAAGAAAACACAATGGGCCTTATTTACGAAACAAACGTACGACAGAAAACGGCGTACGGTCGTTTCAGCGCAAAACTTGGAATTTATCAATTTGGACGTGAACGGTGGCTACGCTCAAATCTCACGTCTGGTCTCAGCTCGTGTACGCAAGTTTTTGAGTAACTTGAACTTGCGCAGAGCATAGTAAATACGGTGGAGAATTGTAGAATGAGAGCATTTTGTTCATTTTTACTTTCCTGGCCGTCAAACGAAGCTCATTATTCGATCGTTAACCAGTAAGATTAGAATGTCTTTTTTTGTTGTTGTAGTTTTGTACAGGCTTTAGCTTTATATGTGCGAATAGTAGCATAAACAAGATTCAATCGTCACATCATGCACCTGCAGCGTTTCTGTGAAAGCAGAAAAACTGAAATTAAGTCTATAAAAGGAATAAAATAAATAGGATCACACAAAATATGTAATAGGCTAATATAATTAACAGATTAACAAAAGGAAAAAAACACTGTGCAACAAGTATAGGCTACGCTCGTTTTTGTGACGCTCTTAATGCAATTAATTTTTTTTCTTTGTCTTTACTTGATTTAATCCATCTGATCGCACAGGCGCCTCACACACACACACAACAACATTAGTTCTAGCGTTGCCTGCCATTTCAGCCATTCATCATCAAACTAAAATGCAGTCAACCAAACATAAAAGTAACACTGTTTATTTTAAAAGGTCCGCTGTAAAATCAGCATGCAGCGCCCAAACGAAATTTTTTGCGCGTGTGAAGGATTTTATATAAATATAAATGTAGCCCAATTGTTTGCAGTTACAATGTTAACGGGTGCTTTTGGAGTAAGATAAATTTCGCTTTCACGAGATTATTTCCTCTTTTTGGCCGGGTTTCGTTTCTCCGTGTCGTAAACTCTAGGGGCGAGGCTTTTAAACCACGGTGTTTTTATGGGCGTGATATTCAACTAACGATTGTTTTCTGCCGCCACATTTATCAACGTGCGATCATTCGTAAAATGAGATTTGCGGCATACGAATGTTTCATGAATCACGTGAGAACTTAAGTTGATTTGTGCGCACGGATCTGTGCTTGTTTCTACGTTAGATTGATAAATGAGGTCCATTGTATCCACAAAAATATTAAGCAGCTACTTTTTCAGAAACTTTTTCAACACTGATAATAATAAAAAAGGTTTCTTGAGCAGCAACTATTAGAATGATTTCTTAAGGATCATGTGACATTGAAGATTTAAAGATGTGGACAATTGAGCTTGCATCACAGTAATAAATAACATTTTGAAATATATTAAAATACAAAAGCATAAAATTTTAATTTTTGATCAAATACTTGCAGCCTTGGTGAGTGTAAAAGACATTAAAATAATCTCACAGACCCCAGACTTTTGAGTGGTATTATTTATTAGTGTTATATTGGCCATTTAAAATGTCAAATTGTCTTTCACAGAAATAATTAGCTAAAGATATTTTTAGTATTTTAAGATGGAATGCTGTAGCTGTTGAATTATTAGGTTTTAAGCACCACAGTCAGCTTTGATGGATACTATGTTAGTTTATAGCTAATTTTTTGTTTTGTTTTTTGTTCTGGCGACATTCAGTCAACATCTCAAAAAATGCTGGTAAGTTTATTTTGTGAAACAGAAATTTGTTTTATTTGGTCTTCTGTGATTTTATTTATTTTTCCTTTCGACTTGGTTTTTAATTTTTGTCCCTAAAAAAATTCATCCATATGCTGGTTCTCACTTAAAACGCACCGAAACCTGCTTTATTTTCTGCTGGTCACAATCCATCAATCAACCAATAGCTCTGTTAACGTTTCGTTGACTCCTGCTGGATCTGAGAACAAGGCTTTCATTTGCTTCTTTCTTTAAAGGGGTCATATGAAGAATATCTCTTTGAGTTTGTGACTTTAGTCTTTGCAACTTCAGGGATCTTATCTGTGCACAATCTGCTTGTAGCACTCCAAAGAGAATGGAAAACTTGAAATCACATCATATGACCCCTTTAAAGTCTTCATTTAACTTTTTTACAATACTTTGCCAAAACTCCATGTTTCCACCCCAAACCCCACCTCTGCATCCATGCATCACCTCATGTTCTTGAATCCGTTTGTTTGATTTGTTGTGATCAGCACGCATGCTCTCCACGAACGTGGTGTTTAACTCCTGATTTCTCTTTGACAACCTGTCCTGTTTAGATCCATTGTGTGTATGCTAGAAATGTTGCATTGTTGCCCATTGCTTGTGCTGTACTATTTCAGACCTCATAATAATGATATGAACATGAATATTGCCTCTCCATCCTGCACTAAATAATATAATTCTCTCAGAGAATGAATGCATCATACTTTTGAGGCAGATCTTCATTACTAAATGGCTGTGTTGAGATCGGTTGTCATGCTGATTGCTTTGCTGTGGTTGTGTTCAGGCTGTCATATAGGCATATCACCATTATTTCTTCTTTATTCACTGCATGAACTGGGAACAAATTTCTAACTTTTTTGTGCTTAGGCTATTTTAAGTTACTAGTGGTTACTTATCATCTCTTCTTAAGTGATCGAGCTCAAGCCAGATTCATCAGTAGTTCAGAGAGATCGCAGATATAAAGGTCTACTTGCACCAAGAGGCAATAGTTCACAACAGTGACCGCTCACGTTTTTAGAGAAAGTATGACCATTTTTCCCCATTTTCGCCAAAGGACTTTGTTAATGTTTCAATAAAGAGTTTTAAGCTCTAACCAGCTCTGACAGGAGCATTGCAAATTTGCTGGTCTGTGTTCTTAAAGCAATGCAAATGATTTAATTTCATTAAAAACAATGGCACAGTATAAAACTATTGGCTTAGTCATCGATTATAAGTATAAAACCAATATATGTTTTTATTGACCGACTTGTTTGTCATTTGCAATGCTTTATGGGAGTCTGTGGTTCATGCTGAGCTTTTTCCATCTGTTTCTGTTTCCTTGGTACCATTGATTTTCTCTGATTGGTGGTTCTGTCTTGAGGATTATGGGTAGACACTGACTTTTTCACCTTTTAAGGCATGTGACAAACAAATGTTGGGAAGTTCTAAAAGAACTGTTAAAACTGAGTGGTGTCAATCTCAAAAAATTAGGAAAGAAAGCAACAAACTAATCTAAAGTCTAATGGCACACTGAATATCATTTTTCTGTGACTACATACAACACCTCCAAATAAGTAGGCTGAAAGTCTCATTTAACTGTATAATATATTCAATACAACTAAAACATCCTATATATTAACTGTACATGTGGAAAAAGTCAAATATGCCTTTAATCTATGTTTTTCCATTTCTTTATTTAGTTTTTGGTGTGAGTAGGCCTTTGTGTTCTTTCAGATATTTAATAAAATCCATACATTTACAAATTCAGTGTGGACTGCAGAAGCAGATTTTTGGGTACCACGTCTCCATTTGTATCACAAAAACATCAAGAACCTAATTTCAAAACTGAATTAAATTACATAGAACAGCTCACTGCATATACAAAGTTAGCCATTGTAGTGATTAAACTAATGATGGGATGGGTTATAAACGGGTTTACATAAATGTGACCCTGGACCACAAAACCAGTCATAAGGGTCCATTTTTGAAATTGAGATTTATACATCATCTGAAAGCTGAATAAATAAGCTTGGCCGAGATACAACTATTTGAAAATCTGGAATCTGAGGGTGCAAAAAAATCTAAATATTGAGAAAATCACCTTTAAAGTTGTCCAAATGAAGTTCTTAGCGATGCATATTACTAATCAAAAATTAAGTTTTGAAATATTTACGGTAAGAAATTTACAAAATATCTTCATGGAACATGATCTTTACTTAATATTAAAAGAAAAACCTTTTATGCCAAATTTGGGCTATTGCTACAAATATACCCCAGCGACTTAAGACTGGTTTTGTGGTCCAGGGTCACAAATATCTTTGAGGTTGGGTTATTATCACTTATTTAGCTTGATTATATCCAGACAGGTTAGTAATATTTCTCTGGTTCTTTTGCAGTCCACTCCTCTTCACCTTGCCGCTGGGTATAATCGTGTGCGTATAGTGCAGCTGCTGCTGCAGTACGGTGCTGATGTCCATGCCAAAGATAAAGGGTGAGCAACACCTGATTTCTCTCTTTAACATGCAGTGTCCGATAACGTATTTTTGCTTCAATAATGACATATTAAATAAAAAGAAAAAATTATATTCTAAGTATATAAATGATAGACTGTTACCCATTTTTTGAAAGAAATTAATAGTTTTGTTCATCAAGGATTAAACTGATCAAAAATAATAGTGACAAAAGATTTCCATTTCAAATAAATTCTGTTCTTTTTAACTTTCTATTCATCAAAGAATCCTGAAAAACAAAAGTTTCCATAAATATATTAAGCGGCACAACATTGATAATAATCAGAAATGTTTCTTGAGCAGCAAATCAGCATATTAGAATGATTTCTGAAGGATCATGTGACACTGAAGACTGGAGTAATGATGCTGAAAATTCAGCTTTACATCACCGGAATAAATTACATTTTAAAAAACATTTAAATAGAAAACACTTAATTTAAATTGTATTAATATTTCACAATATATTACTATATTTTGATCAAATAAATTCAGTCGTGGTGAGACTTCTTTCAAAAACATTTAAAAATCTTCCCAACCCCGAACTTTTGAACGATAGTGTATATATAATATGTTATTACATATATAATGTTTAATTAAAAAAATGTGCACTGCTAAATAAGACCAGAAATGTATATTTGGAAAGTAAACATGGCGGTTTTTGAATTCATGTTAACTTTAAATGCTTTTATCATGATCTTGAATAATTCTGAAATGTTGTTTTGCTCTATCACTCTCTTTCTATCAGTGGTCTAGTTCCTCTGCATAATGCCTGCTCTTATGGTCACTACGAGGTCACAGAGCTTCTGTTGAAGGTAAAGAAAACAATCCAGCCAATACTTACTGATCAAAATATATTTGCTCCCCCAGCACAGATATAAACATGTGATTTATTGGTTTGATTATTAGTTTTTCATTACACAATAAAACACATGATTGATGAGTTTCTGCCTCGCTCACAGCACGGGGCGTGCGTTAACGCCATGGACCTGTGGCAGTTCACACCGCTGCACGAGGCGGCCAGTAAGAATCGATTGGAGGTGTGTTCACTGCTGCTGAGTCACGGCGCTGATCCCACACTGCTCAACTGCCACGGCAAGAGCGCGGTGGATGTGGCGCCCACACCTGAACTTAAAGAGAGACTCACCTGTAAGTGACATTCATGCTGCTTTCTTTTTAGTATCACTGCCCTGCATTGTATTTGCTGAATGACATCCAGTACTTCTGCTGAATCGGGGTATTGGTCAGACGAGACCGATCCAAATCCGATATTCTGCGTATATTATTCTGTGTCGTTGTTAAGCCCCACGAAAGGCACAAAAACGTTATAAAGCACCATAAAGTGTCTGTGCACTATATTCTAAGTGTTCTGAAACCGTTCCATAGTTTAATGGGAGGTACAGATTAATATTTAAGTCGTTAAATTCAAGTTCACGTAAACTCTTCTCTCCGCCGCGGCTGTCTGTCGGCCTCCATTCAGCATTCAAACTGCAGGTCACATTCGGTGAGACAGTCAAGATGATTAAACTTTCCAAGATGATTCAAGGTTCCCATTATTATAGTTGATCTGCAGATAAAGATCAGTGGTTTTGCATAAAAGGACTTTATTTTGCTGGAGTTTAGTGCTGTTTCTAAAGCATGTTACTCTACCGGGTGTCTGTTAGAGATCACTAAACTGGAGTAGAGAGCACTATGAATTGTTCTTCACGCGCACAGTAACTGAAATTTAAAACTGTTAAAAGAAAAGGCTCTATCACTCAGATATAATACACTACGCATCAATATCTCTTCATTTTGTGCTTTGAACTTTTCTATGCGGAGCACTGCGTGCCGTGTTGCTTTTAATTTTTTTGTATATATATTTACTTGTTTTTCAAGAATGTATTTTACAACAATACAAAGAGCAATTATGTGTAACATTTTACCAGACTTAGTCCTACACTTATTCATTTTATTTGTTCCCTACTAAATAATGTTAATTCACTTTATACAACAAATCTGATTGGTTGAGAACCGTGAGATATTGTACTGGTATCGCTACAGGAACACCCTTTCACAATTTTGTATCACTCCGCTTGTTCAAGCCCGGTCTATGTTTTTTTTTTTAATTATTCACTGAGCTAATCGTGGCGTACGTTAGTTAATATAAGAAGAACCGTCTAGCTTTGCGGTCTCTCTCTCTCTCTCATTTGCTGCACGTCTTGCCGCATTGTTTCTCTCTTATAACCTCATTATTTCTCACTAATAACCTAACTGAAGCAGCACATGCCCTTGATACGAATTCTAAAAGTGACGTATGTTTAACTGTCAGCTTGAGCTTTGAATCCGTGGCGGAAGGAAGTAGTTCGGCACAAAAGAGGGTTTTATTAGGCACTCCGTTGTTTCTTGTTTAATTACACATGTTCCGTCGAACTGTTGTATAAACGCAATATCACTCTCGTACTCGAGCGATACCGGCTTTTTATCAGCGGCTGTGAGTGCCTCTGGCCTAATCAAAGCCATGCTGATATAGAGCCGGTATCGCTCTTGTACTCGAGTGATATTGCTCATTAATGTTTAGATTTTATAAAATTATTGTGTGCACTCATCATTTTTCTAGAGTAACTTTTACTGCTGAATTATCCACTAACCTTGTTTATAATAGTATTTTTGTCATATATTATGATTATATATATTTTAATTAGTTAATTACACACATGTTCCGTCGAACTGTTGTATAAACGCAATATCACTCTCGTACTCGAGCGATACCGGCTCTATATCAGCGGCTGTGAGTGCCTCTGGCCTAATCAAAGCCATGCTGATATAGAGCCGGTATCGCTCTTGTACTCGAGTGATATTGCTCATTAATGTTTAGATTTTATAAAATTATTGTGTGCACTCATCATTTTTCTAGAGTAACTTTTACTGCTGAATTATCCACTAATACTATCCACTTGTTTATAATAGTATTTTTGTCATATATTATGATTATATATATTTTAATTAGTTATTTTTCTGTATCATGAAGTTGTCTATATTTAGTAGATTGTGTTTAACACACAAAACAGTGATGATGTTGTTTTTAAAAAAAAAAAACTGCTGGTGTCTAATCGGCCGATACTCAGAATTTTTGGGATCGGATCAGTTCTGAAAAAAATGTATTGGTGCGTCCCTAAAATTATGCATTTCATACCATTTTTTGCTTTTAACAACCATTTGTTAGGTAAAATAGCATTGTATTATCCCTTAATCAGCAGAAAAACTGCCACAAAGAAATAATTCCTAATTTCCTCTGAGCCAGATTAAAACTATTTGTTCAATTCTCAGCTGATATTCACATGTATTAAATTATTTTATGCTTAATCCTGACTTCAAGGTTAGAATTATGGTGAGAGAAGAAAATGCAAATTTACTGCATGCAAACAGCAAAGCTTATTTTGTAAAGTTTTTGAACCAAAATGTCTTTTTTTGTAATGCCTTTGCAGACTGTTAGTAAATAATACATTTTGAATACTTTTGTTGTCATTAAAACCATAACTTTTGTAATTTGACTGCTTTTATAATTGCATAAAATTTTGGTAAGTGCTTTAAAACTCATATATGTAATAAAAAAATTCTTCATGATTATTTTGTAAAAAAACAACAACTATGTGATGGAAAGTTTTTATTGATATTTTTGTACTTGGCATCATGACATTAGGTAATCTTTGGCCTTTTTTTGCAATTTTTTTAAGATGCAGGGCTGCCTATTAGTAATCGTTTGACCTTTTTGCGATTTCCTTCATCCAGATGAGTTCAAAGGGCACACGCTTTTGCAGGCGTCCCGTGAGGCGGACATGACAAAAGTCAAGAAAACCGCTCAAGAGATCATCAGCTTCAAACACCCTCACTCGCACGACTCTGCTCTGGTGAGCACTTTACATGGTCTCCTCTGAATGGGGGTTTTATGGTGTGTTTATTAAAATCTCTTTATGATGTTCGCAGCACTGCGCCGTAGCCTCTCCTCATCCCAAACGCAAACAGGTCACAGAGCTGCTGCTGCGGAAAGGCGCCAACATTCATGAGAAGAACAAAGAGTGAGAGTTCAACTTTAGATATGAAAAAAAAAACTGTGTACAATTTATTTGAAACAATTTTCACTTTGAAATTGCTAGTAAATTTCACAAATAATTACAAATAAATGGCAAGTAAGACGTTCTCACATATTCTTTCTCTTTCTAAGTTTTATGACTCCGTTCCACGTAGCGTCTGAACGAGGTCATAATGACGTGCTTGAAGTCCTTCAGAAACACGGAGCAAAGGTACCAGCATCCTCAGACTGCATGGGACTGCATTTCATTATGAGCTGTTTTAGGAGATAGCCGCCATCTATTTAGGCAACTACTTTCATCTTCGACTATATTTAAAGCCTGTTATATTATCTCTTGGACCCTACATTGAATATTGTGCCAGACTCCAGGACTTCTTTTTTAATAAATCAATTTGTAAATGATAAAACGATGATAATTTCAAATTGTTATATACTGTGTTATACTATAGTATACTATATTACTATGTTAAATACTAGATTATATACTAGGGCTGCGTGATTTTTTTTTTTTTCTTTGTGATTGTGATTTTTGTGTGTCAAAAAATTCCTGGTTTGCTGTGCTTGTTTGTAGGGCCGTACAGTTTGACCAAAATTTTATGATTACATATCAGTATGGCTATAAAATAATAATAATCATTATGATGATGATTATTATATATTTTTTAAATACTCCAATTTTTATTCTACAGTAAAATATTACAATTATAATTTTCCTATTGTTTTTTTTTTTTTTTTGTAGTTTTTAAATAATTTTTTATTAGTTGCGCAGTCCTATTATATTTTTAAATATAGATTTTTAGTGTCTACTTCAGTTTTTTGGGATGCTGACAAATAGGTCGTTTCACTTCTTGCTTAAAGGAACATTCCACTATTTTTGAAAATTGGCTCATTTTCCAACTCCCCTAGAGTTAAATAGTTGAGTTTTACCGTTTTCGAATCCATTCAGCCGATCTCCGGTTCTGGTGGGAGCACTTTTAGCTGTAGCTTAGCATAGATCATTGAATCTGATTAGACCGTTAGCATCTCGCTCAAAAATGACCAAAGAGTTTCTGTATTTTTCCTATTTAAAACTTGACTCTTCTGTAGTTACATCGTGTACGAAGACCGACGGAAAATGAAAAGTTGCGATTTTCTAGGCCGATATGGCTAGGAACTATTCTCTCATTCCGGCGTAATAATCAAGGAACTTTGCTGCCGTATCATGGGTGCAGCAGGTGCAATGATATTACGCAGCACCTGAAAATAGTCCCCAGCACGCTCCCTGTGCAAGCAGGTGGTCACGTTGGTTATGTTGACGGAAGTTAGGCTATTTTTAGGCACTGCGTAATATCATTGCGCCTGCTGCACCCATAGTACGGCAGCAAAGTTCCTTGATTATTACATTATTCTAAAAATATAGAAACTCTTTGGTCATTTTTGAGCGAGATGCTAACGGTCTAATCAGATTCAATGATCTATGCCAAGCTACAGCTAAAAGTGCTCCCACCAGACCCGGAGATCGGCTGAATAGATTCGAAAACAGTAAAACTCAACCGTTTAACTCTAGAGGAGTTGGAAAATGAGCCTATTTTCAAAAATAGTGGAGTGTTCCTTTAATGTTTGTATGCTAAAATGAGTTTCCTCCATGTTTGTTTTTTTTAGTAAACATGAAGTTTAAACCGAATATATTTTTATAAAATACAGTAAAAACTGTAATACTGTGAAATATTTTTGCAAATTAAAATGAACTAAAACGGTTTATTCTATTTGAATATATTTTAAAATATAATTTATTCCTTTGATGCAAAGCTGGATTTTCTGCATCGTTACTCCAGTCTTCAGTGTCACATGATCTTTCAGAAATCATTCTAATATGCTGATTTGCTGATCAAGAAACATTTCTGATTATTATCAATGTTGAAAACAGTTGTTCGGCTTCATATTCTTGATCTTCCTACTAAACCCTAAGTTCTCTTTAGAATAAACCTTTGCGTGTGTGTTTAGGTGAATGCTGTGGACACACTGGGACAGACAGCCCTGCACAGGGCGGCCCTTGCCGGTCACATCCAGACTTGCAGACTATTGCTAAGTTACGGTGCTGACCCATCAATCATTTCACTGCAGGGCTTCACTGCGTCACAGATGGGCAATGAAGCCATACAGCAAATACTCAATGGTACTATTACAGTTTTACATCTATTACTCTTGAGTCTTATTACAGTATGGTTAAAGAATTAACTGTCCATTTATCCTAACAACACGATGTCCTGAATTTATCTGCATTTATTTCTCCAGAGAACATTCCTCCTCGTAATTCAGACGTGGATTACCGCTTTCTCGAGGCTGCTAAAGCCGGAGACCTTGACACAGTCAAGGTAAATAACAGTTTCAGAATTTAGCGAGTTTAAAGTCAACGTGGTACAAATCTGTTTCACTTTTGCAGTGTGGCAAAATAGGACATTTAATGATGATAAGATACATTAAAAGGGACTTAATCTGTTCTAAAGATTTAAAAGCAATCAGGAAATCAATAAATATTTATTTATTTGATGGCAATTTGTTTGTGTGTCTTCCGTAGCAACTGTGCTCCCCTCAGAACGTGAACTGTCGTGATCTGGAGGGCCGTCACTCCACCCCGCTGCATTTTGCTGCAGGGTACAACCGTGTGGCCGTCGTGGAATACCTGTTGCATCATGGGGCCGACGTGCACGCTAAAGATAAAGGGTGCGGTCATCATCTCAATTAGGTTGACTACCATTGAGCTGTGTCGGGATTATCTGACATGCACTTGTTCTCTTTCTTTCTCTTTATCAGTGGTCTGGTTCCTTTGCACAACGCGTGTTCATATGGTCACTACGAGGTGACAGAGTTGCTGGTGAGACATGGAGCGTCTGTGAACGTGGCGGACCTTTGGAAGTTCACACCACTACATGAGGCTGCAGCCAAGGGCAAATATGAGATCTGCAAACTACTGCTCAAGGTTCGATACTTCAGATGGAGAAATCGTGCACATGTTGGGATAATTATGAATGTCATGATTGTGTGGGAATTTCATATAATATTAATGTTGTTTAGTGTTATCACGAGTTATAATTATGCACTGATCATTTATTAATGCACCAAAATTGAGATTTTTAGGTACATTGGGCTGAAATCCAAAAGTAAAAAGTTACTTTTTGGAATTCATAAAAATTCTATAAATATTGTACTATTTTAATATATTATAAATTACATATTTGTAAATATTATATAATTTAACTATTATTATTATTTATTGTTATTATTATTATTGATGTTCGAATAAAACAGTGACCTAAAAATAATTCTAAATAATCATTCTAACTGAGAGATTTAATTAATGAGATTGAAATTTAAATTTGTTTACTATATAGATTTTTTTCCCCCAACATTTAAATTCTTGTCTGAAATTCTAGATACATTGGGCCAAAATTCGTTAAATAATATAATATTTTATATTAATATTTAAATATCTATAAATATTATACAATTTAAATAAATTACATATTTGTAAATATTATATAATTTAACTATAATTATTTTTATTATTATTATTTATTACTGTTATTATTATATGTTATTATTGTTATATTATACTATATTGTATATATATATATATATATATATATAAATATGACCTATTCTAAATAATAATTTTATCTGAGAGATTTAATTATTGAGATTGAGATTTAAATGTATTGTTTACTATATAGAAATGTCTTTATTTCTTTATTTAATTTTTTCAAAATTAAAATTCTCGTAATTAATGAGATTGAAATTGAAATTTGTTTACTATATAGACCCCACCCCCAACATTTAAATTCTTGTCTGAAATTCTAGATACATTGGGCCAAAATTCGTTAAATAATATAATATTTTATATGAATATTTAAATATCTATAAATATTATACAATTTAAATAAATTACATATTTGTAAATATTATATAATTTAACTATAATTATTTTTATTATTATTATTATTATTATTATTATTTATTACTGTTATTATTATATTTTATTATTGTTATATTATATTATATTATATTATATATATATATATATATTATATATATATAAATGACCTATTCTAAATAATAATTTTATCTGAGAGATTTAATTATTGAGATTGAGATTTAAATGTATTGTTTACTATATAGAAATGTCTTTATTTCTTTATTTAATTTTTTCAAAATTAAAATTCTCGTAATTAATGAGATTGAAATTGAAATTTGTTTACTATATAGACCCCACCCCCAACATTTAAATTCTTGTCTGAAATTCTAGATACATTGGGCCAAAATTCGTTAAATAATATAATATTTTATATGAATATTTAAATATCTATAAATATTATACAATTTAAATAAATTACATATTTGTAAATATTATATAATTTAACTATAATTATTTTTATTATTATTATTTATTACTGTTATTATTATATGTTATTATTGTTATATTATACTATATTGTATATATATATATATATATATATATAAATATGACCTATTCTAAATAATAATTTTATCTGAGAGATTTAATTATTGAGATTGAGATTTAAATGTATTGTTTACTATATAGAAATGTCTTTATTTCTTTATTTAATTTTTTCAAAATTAAAATTCTCGTAATTAATGAGATTGAAATTGAAATTTGTTTACTATATAGACCCCACCCCCAACATTTAAATTCTTGTCTGAAATTCTAGATACATTGGGCCAAAATTCGTTAAATAATATAATATTTTATATTAATATTTAAATATCTATAAATATTATACAATTTAAATAAATTACATATTTGTAAATATTATATAATTTAACTATAATTATTTTTATTATTATTATTATTATTATTATTATTTATTACTGTTATTATTATATTTTATTATTGTTATATTATATTATATTATATTATATATATATATATATATTATATATATATAAATGACCTATTCTAAATAATAATTTTATCTGAGAGATTTAATTATTGAGATTGAGATTTAAATGTATTGTTTACTATATAGAAATGTCTTTATTTCTTTATTTTATTTTTTCAAAATTAAAATTCTCGTAATTAATGAGATTGAAAT
>NW_015506356.1:316747-318817 GCF_001515645.1 Sinocyclocheilus grahami
TGACGAGAAATTGAAGATGTATCATCCTGTCTCCTAATGGCACTTGTGTGTTCAATCATTCTTGTGCGTAATGCACTCTTGCTCATTTTCAAATATCCTACTGGCTCTACGCACCTGCAGTACAAGGAGCTCTTTTTTTTTTTTTGGAGCGCTACAATTTTCTTGAGTTTTAAAGTTTTATTAATGAAATGCACAACAACACTTTTTGTCAATTAAATGTGCTAAAAATGTGCCATTGCTGCTATATTTAGCTCTGAATTACTTTTTTTGTTCATGTTTTGTAGTTTTTGTTAAATTTAATAGTTTTCATTATCATAATCCTGATCCTTTTTTGCCATTGTTATTTTCAGGATCTCCGTTCATCAATGCCATCATCCATAAAGGATTTGATGAGCGTCATGCATATATCGGTGGCATGTTTGGAGCTGGCATATATTTTGCAGAGAACTCCTCTAAGAGTAACCAGTATGTCTATGGCATCGGAGGCGGCACTGGCTGCCCCACTCACAAAGACCGGTCCTGTTACCTGTGCCACAGGTACATGAACACACCTGATACAATAAGAAATGAAACATAAACAGTGCATTATGCGTTATTGCACTAGATGGTTTTCATAATCTCCTCTGTGTTGATTTCCAAAAGGCAAATGTTGTTCTGCCGTGTGACACTGGGAAAGTCCTTCCTGCAGTTCAGCGCCATGAAGATGGCCCACGCTCCCCCTGGGCATCATTCTGTGATCGGCCGTCCCAGTGTCAACGGTCTGGCCTACGCCGAGTATGTGATCTACCGCGGAGAACAGGTACGGCTGTAAAAGAAAAATTGCTTCTTAAAATGCATCCTGTTTTAAAGCATCACTGCTACTGCTATAGTCAGGTCAGCCTTTATTTAATAAAGCACTTTATACAATGCAGATTGTTTCAAAGCAGCTTCACGGTAATAAAAATGAAAATAACAGAATTAGTGATGCAAACTTCATGAAATCTCTCTAAATATCTCTAAAATAGTGTTTTTTTTTCATTTTCAATGGTTAAATTAAATTTAAGTAATTAAAAAGCATGTCTAATTATTTTGAAATCCATGAATTTAACTACAGTTTATAAAAAACAAAAAACAAAACATTTTTTTCAGGTCCCTTTGAAAATATTTTTTCCCCAAATTCTGTTTTATTTTTCCCAGATTACATGTTTTCCGCTATCATTTTTTATGGATTCTGTTGTAATGGTTAAATTTATCAAAAAGCATGTCTAATAAATTGAAATCAAAAGGCTTATACAATTGAACAACAATTAATAAAAATAAAAAACTTAACAAAAAATTAAATTTTAGGGCTATATGAAATCATTTTTATTTTTTCCCAAATTCTTTTTTATTTTTCTCAAAATGTTTTATTTATTTATTTTGGATTCTGAAAAATTCTCATCCAAATTTAACTTAAATTTAACACATTTAACAACTTCAGTCACAGTCTACGTTATACAGTAAATTATTATATATTTTTTTGTGACTGTATTCCGTCTGCGTTTTTCTGAATTGCAGAAAGCATAAGCTCAATCTAAGCTCAAGTCAGTTCAGTGTTGATTCAGATTCGGTTCAATAACTACGTAAAGTTCATGAATTATGAAACGAGGTAAATTCAGATGTAAGCAGCTCTACAAAGATAACGGTGTCATTATTCAACTCATGTCAGTTCAATGCTGTTTCAGTACAATAACAGTGTTGATGTTACAAAATTTGGCAGTTATGAACAAATTTGATTCAGCTATAAAGAAGAAGCTCTACAGAAGACAGTCGTGTCAATATTCAGCTCAATTCAGTTTAAGTTTTGTTTCGTTCTCATCTGATAGTGTTTGTGTCCAATGCACAGCACCCTTATGAAAGAGACTGCAGGCTGTGATGAATTAGTGTGACTGTGTTGTGTTAATGTGTGTTGTTGTTTTCCAGGCCTACCCAGAGTATCTCATCAACTATCAGATAGTGAAGCCGGAAAGCACGCCTCAGTCCTCCACAGAAGCAGAGCAGAAATCCTAGTCAGACACTGCGTTTCTACATTCACTCACTCACTCATTCGCT
>NW_015506357.1:0-5201 GCF_001515645.1 Sinocyclocheilus grahami
GCCCGGATTGTGTGGATTGAAACATGTATGGGTCTGAACCTATAGAGAAAACAAGTGCGCTCAGCATCATAGGCATTTTCGCACCGCTTTAGTTCCAGAACTAAATGTACGGTACTAAAGTCATTGGTATCTTACCGTGCTCTCCGCCATGTGGTTATGTTTTAATTACTCTGCCCACCACTTCCGGCCCGGATTGTGTGGATTGAAACATGTATGGGTCTGAACCTATAGAGAAAACAAGTGCGCTCAGCATCATAGGCATTTTCGCACCGCTTTAGTTCCAGAACTAAATGTACGGTACTAAAGTACTGGGACGATTTTGCGCGAACTATTTCCCAGTACCATTTAAAGGGTTGCATTCGTAGTGTACTAAGAAGTGACGTAAGCTGGTCGACAGCAACGCCATTTGTGCGCGGCGTTCAACAACAGAAACAAAGAACAACGTCAACAACAGGAGGATGGAGGACGCTGTGATCGGAGCTGTGTTTTTGTTGTGTCTCACAGGTTTCACAATAATGCACATGGAATGTCGACGTATACGTAAAGCGATTGAAAGAATGGAAAGGAGGACTAAGAATCTCCAACGACAACTGGCAGTGCTACATTTACTACAAGTGCCTGCACTTCAGCGTCCGTCCATCTATTGCTGTTCTCCATACTTGCAAAATAAGTTGACACAATGTTTACAGTATGTTTACACTGCTGTACATGTTTGCAATGTTTTAAATCATGGCGGGTGAGGGCGTTTTCTTACGCGTTTGGCCAATCAATGTCTACTTACGTCACGATTAGTACCAGTTGTGCTGGTTAGACCCTGCTCCGGAGTAGGAGCTAATTTGGTTCTCGAAAAAGGCAGTCCGGTACTAAAATCGCACCCAGTTCCGGTGGTGCGAACACGCCGAAAAGTGGGTAGTTCCACAATTAGTTCTGGTACTATGAAAAGTTTCCTGCGGTGCGAAAGGCACTCATGACACCCTCATGACATAGACCCTTTTTAGGTGGGCTCAGGCCTGGCCAAATCCAACCCATCTGGCTCACGAGTTCTCCGTGAATGTTTTTCTGGGATACAGGGCCTTAAATTGGAGTAAACAAATGAATAAATAAAACAGGACAGAAACAAATAATGATCGATATTACTGAATTCACAGCAAATGCAACAAACTTAATAATGCATATTTGTCACATAGAAATGCATTTGCCAGTAAAGCATTGATTTTGACCTAGAAAGCAGAAAATGTTCTGCTATTAAATTCATTTCATCACCCTCATGTCATTCTTACAGTACTTACAGTACTTTCTTCTGTGGAACACAAAAGAAGATATTTTGTAGAATGTTACCAAATCATTTTGGTTACCCTTGATTTCTACTGTATGGACAACAAAAAAAATCTTGAATTTCTCAAATTATATTATTTTATGTTCCACAGAAGAAAGAAGTTCATACAGGTTTGGAATGACATGATGGTGAGTAAATGATGACCATTTAAATTTTTGGGTGGACTATCCCTTTAAGAACTTTAACATTTGTGAATAGTTAACACCTAATTTGTATAAGACTCTGATCAGGCTCTTATTGAATTGACATTTTACTTCAATTAAAATTATTTAGACTTAACATTTAAAGAGAAAGACGCTGTTAAAGCTACTAATGAAATTTACTATAGTTCTTACAGAATCCAGAGTTTAACTGACTAGTATTAGTAAGATGGTGGTCACAGCACGTAAAACCATGGTCCTCATTACCATGTTTATATGGTTTTTAAAATAAATAATAAGTAGCCTAGCCTAATAATAAACTATGGAATTTATAAAAAAATATATATATATATATATGTAGAAACTACAATAAATTCTGCCAAAACACCATAGGCTATTTGTACAGTGTTTATAACTGAAAGGTAAATGACTATGGTGCTGAATTGACAAGCTTGTAACTATGTATTGGCGTTTTCCAGTTTACCTCATCATGCAGTTTACATTGTCGTGGCTGTTTTCGGCTCAGCGATCGGCCCACTGCTCGACCGGCCCACCGGTAATGTTCAGCCCCCTTAAAACTATCTGAACAATCGGGCCAGTGCTGCTTCATCAAAAAAGTTTATCATTCTCATGTGTTTAAGGCTTGTCAGTTTAAACATTCAAGTGATTTTAAGCTATTCAAGCAGAAGACAGCGCAAAAGAGATACTGTAGATCATCACAAAAATGACTCTGTTATTGTCTTCTTGCATTATTGACAAACTATTGTCCTTTTTGACACCATAAAGCTGCTTTGACACAATCAGTATTGTATAAAGCGCTATACAAATAAAGGCGACTTGACTTGACACCTGAAGCATGCACACATGGAAGCCATCTCTCAGACGGCACTGAAATACCATTTGAGAGTGAGAACCAGAAGGGCGTAAGTGACATTTTGGGTGAAATGGACACAAGTGAATTCATAATAATTTTGGAGTTATTCATTAGAAACCAAAAGACTTAACACTGAAAATACTACGCCAGTTGGTGCCAAAAGAGCATAACTGCACTTACGCCACTTTGGCATTGAGAAATGTATGTAGGGTAAAGCCCGTGGATAGCACATGAGTCAAAATAGCTGACACAACAAGTAAGCCTGGTAGGTCAACCATGAGAAGACAGCCGTTTTTAACTACTGAAGATCTATTATCAAGCTTATTTTGTGACAAAGAGCTTCATGATGATGGAGAAAATGAAAATATCCAGCATTCAATGTCAGTGAGGTGTAGCTAGCAGGAAGTAAGCAATAACTTACATTATAATGGAATATCATATAGGCACTCAGTTACCACTTAGCCACAAGAGAGAGAATGCAGAGAAGGGATTATTATTATTATTATTAATAATAATTAGTTATGCAATTTATTACTTAAGTATCATTCAGTTAATGGTATTTGCTATCAAATATTGTATTACAAACTCTAGTAAAATAGTAATATACTGTATTGAAAATACATTTATTTCATACTAGTTGAAATTAACATTTTATTTGCTTCATTTATTGTCTATTTTCTGACGTTACTCTATACTTATATAAATATAAAAAATTATAATTAAACTTTATTTGAAGTACTACTTGTGCACAATGCACATTTCTCAATATTAAGCCTAAAATGTGTTTTAATGTAATTATTGATGAGGATTGTATGACCTTTGAATAATATCGGCCTTTTAAATGCAAGACATTTAAAGTGTTCCTAAAGTATACTTGCAATAGTTTCACTCTTAACACAATCAAATATAGTTCAGCATATCTTTAGTTGGACTTCAGCACTACTTTCTTACAATTAAAGTGCATTAAGTACAAAATTAGTTGTTCCAATTTAGCAGACTTTAATTATGGCCTACCAGTTTAGTAATGTGTAAATAATATGTAAATGTATTTGTAGTATACTTAGCATGAAATAAATGTATTTCTAATACATTTTTGTATATTTATTTTTTACTAGGGAAGGCATCTGTAAAGGCTTTTCAATCTCCCATTTGGCTAAATAGTGGCTGGGATTACTATTTTAGGAAAAATGAAATACATTCAGTTAACTAATTTGTATGCAACGTTTTATCCCAATAGATTATTTGTTTTAAACTTATTAATGTAATACTTTTTCATATTGTCATCAGATGTAAATATAAAAAAACATTTTACAGGCTGTGCTATCTGCACAGACGCATTGTAGGCTACTCTGTAGGTTCAGGAAACAATCCTCCATATCTTAATATTTGGGTTGAACTGTTCTGGAATGGTGTTGTAAATACAACTTAACCTCTGATTTCTAGTCGTGTCCTCTTTTGGAAGACCAAACAAAGTAGTTTCGCTTTCACAACGAAACACACAGCGGCCTAGAGTGAGGAGCGTGCTTTCAGCAACCACGTGTGATTACCAGGACTCCGCTTCGTCCACGGTGAAAGCCGATCCGTCGCTCGACAGCGTGAAGTTGATGTATTTCCTCAACGACCAGCACGGATCAGCTCTAGGCATGAAGAAGCGAATATCGTCCTCTTTTGGAAGGGCAAACAAATTAGCTTCGCTTTTACAATGAAACACACAGCGTCTCCACGACATGGCTGCAGCAACAATACTACAGTGAGAATCAAAGTTACGCCTTCTTTCTTTGTGTGAACATTTGGGTGGTGTTATGCAAATCTTCCCACACAGTGACGTAGACATGTGGGGGCGTGTTTAAACGAGGCGTTTTAGGAGGGCATGGACAAGTCTTAACTTTTATAAAGAATATCTCTTTAGGTTTTAGTTCAAAGACTAAAGTCTTTGCAACCTATGGGACGCTATCTATGCACGAACAGTTTGTAACACTCCCCCCCCCCATTTGAATTATAAGTGCCTTGTAAGCATTTCCTTCAGTTACTACATATAGGCTATATTCCCTGCACGTGACTCAAAAGTGAAAGTGAAAGACAGAAAGTGACGTTTCCTTTAAAACACGTATAAATGTCGCACCTCTCTGCTTGGCGCTGTTATTTCATACACATTCATGTGGATTTACCCGTCAGCGTTCCCTCTGAATTCTCCGGGACAAGTGGACATGCATATGCTCGTTAAATTGATTTTCATAATGGCGGCATATCAGCATAATATTGCCAGAGCAGAAGGTAAGTTTGGATCAACATTACGGGAAAATACACATTTACATGTTGAGTAAACCTGAAGAGTGTTATTGCTTAACTGTGGACTCTACTATTAATAAATTTAATTGGTTAGCTAAAGCACGTTCTCCATGAATTAATAGGGCCTTTCTAGTAAAAAACCGAAACCACGTCTTGAAAAAAGAAACTAGAGATGGAACATTAACTTGAATATGGAATATGAAATAGTGAAAACCCATTCATGTGACAATCCCCTAGATTATGGAAATAATAATTATATTACTTGCAGCTTGCTTTTATTTATTTATTTGTTTGTTTGTTTAAATACCGAGCTTTTTTTTTTTAATACGTCTATTTATTCATTCATTTAAAAATAAGTTTAATTTTTTTGTTCATGCTGGGAATTGTGGAGAAATGGACAAATGCTGTTGGAGTAAATGCTGGAATAGAACAACATTTGAAGTGGTGAAATACACCATACAGATTAACTAACTAACTAACTAAATATATATATATATATATATATATATATATATATATATATATATATATATATATATATATATATATATATATCTCTATA
>NW_015506357.1:5503-22184 GCF_001515645.1 Sinocyclocheilus grahami
TTTGGGTGGTGTTATGCAAATCTTCCCACACAGTGACGTAGACATGTGGGGGCGTGTTTAAACGAGGCGTTTTAGGAGGGCATGGACAAGTCTTAACTTTTATAAAGAATATCTCTTTAGGTTTTAGTACAAAGACTAAAGTCTTTGCAACTTTAGGGATCTTATCTATGCACGAACAGTTTGTAACACTCCCCCCCCCCATTTGAATTATAAGTGCCTTGTAAGCATTTCCTTCAGTTACTACATATAGGCTATATTCCCTGCACGTGACTCAAAAGTGAAAGTGAAAGACAGAAAGTGACGTTTCCTTTAAAACACGTATAAATGTCGCACCTCTCTGCTTGGCGCTGTTATTTCATACACATTCATGTGGATTTACCCGTCAGCGTTCCCTCTGAATTCTCCGGGACAAGTGGACATGCATATGCTCGTTAAATTGATTTTCATAATGGCGGCATATCAGCATAATATTGCCAGAGCAGAAGGTAAGTTTGGATCAACATTACGGGAAAATACACATTTACATGTTGAGTAAACATGAAGAGTGTTATTGCTTAACTGTGGACTCTACTATTAATAAATTTAATTGGTTAGCTAAAGCACGTTCTCCATGAATTAATAGGGCCTTTCTAGTAAAAAACCGAAACCACGTCTTGAAAAAAGAAACTAGAGATGGAACATTAACTTGAATATGGAATATGAAATAGTGAAAACCCATTCATGTGACAATCCCCTAGATTATGGAAATAATAATTATATTACTTGCAGCTTGCTTTTATTTATTTATTTGTTTGTTTGTTTAAATACCGAGCTTTTTTTTTAATACGTCTATTTATTCATTCATTTAAAAATAAGTTTAATTTTTTTGTTCATGCTGGGAATTGTGGAGAAATGGACAAATGCTGTTGGAGTAAATGCTGGAATAGAACAACATTTGAAGTGGTGAAATACACCATACAGATTAACTAACTAACTAACTAAATATAAGCTGTGTCATCACAAATGACATCTTGCTGTTAAAATGTGTGATTTTTAGTAAATAAAAAACAAATTTTTTCTCATCTAAAGTGGAACAGCCTATATATTGTTGAAAAAAGTGAAAAAGTCAATACATAAGTCAGTTAATACCATCTTGTTTTTGTATCATACATTAGATGTAATAAATTATGTATATTTCCTGAAAATGATTTTTATGTTCCTGAAAATGACTTCAACAGATTGCAAAAGCACATCTTTACTGCACAAATGCTCCCCCATATGTTTCCTTTCAAAGAATGATTAAGTTATACAAATTTAGCTCATACAAATTTAGATAACTCAGTCACTGAACATCAACACAGCTGGTGAGATAAGTACTATTTTGAGGTGATTTGTGGGTCAGGGCAGTATTTATTATATAGGTGTCAGATAGATATAAATAGTGTCCCACTGTTTCCTCATTCCATTAGAGGGGAAATGCCAAACCCCTCCAACTGTAACTTTAACCTCTCCCTTTTTAACAGATATGTGTACTATCTTTTCCAAAAATGTACTGAAGATCTTTTGCACCACAAATGTAGTCAAAGATTTTGTGCCATAATTATTTTATTTTATCGTATTATTTTATCTCTCCCTCTGACTGCTGGTTTGATTGATTTAAACAATGTGACAAGTTCGTTGTTGGTTTCATATAGTTTTGAAAAGCTTTGTATACCATCTTCAAGAAAAGTAAAAGGTGACATATCATGAAAATCAGACTTTTCCAGGTTTTAAGTGCTATAATCAGGTTCCCCGGTGCATCTACCAACCAAGGAAACGTGAAAAGGATTAACCAAGTAACTTTTGGTAAGCCTTTTTCTGCAAACGTCTGAAAAAACGAGCGGGTCTGATTTCGCTCCCTTGGTGACATGGCAAAGGGATCTCATTATAATATTACCGCCCCTTAATCTGCACGTTTCCACCCATGGCACCGTCATTTTGATTCGCAAGCGACAACGGTGTAATGCCATGGCAAAAGTTTGAACAAAACATGCTAACTCTTCTGTCTTTGGCTGCACAGACGAGCACAGAACACTATTTACAGTCCCAGCCTCAGAGGAGACAAGAGAGCAGTGGATTTATTGATTTATTTACTGTATATTGCTGCTGCCACATAGATCTAAAATAAACATGTGATTTATTTCCCAGCTGTTTACCTTCACAGACATGTGTAAACTTGTGTGTGAATGAGAACTTACTTTAGTACTCACATGCTGTCTGGTGGCCGCTTTCTGTCTGTGTGCTTCGGTTGTGTGCGCTCAGAAAACCATATATCAGAAGTTTAAAATGCTTGATTTCAGCACGATAAACATGATAATCAGAACCAAAACAGATGTTTTTTTAGCAGGTCTGAGCCCTGATGGCACAGCTCTATTCTGGAAAAGGGGGCGGGGAGCAGCAGCTCATTTGCATTTAAAGAGACAGGCCCGAAAAACAGCGTGTTTCTGCCTCCACTCAAAATAGGCATTTTCAAAATTATATAACAAATGATCTATGGAGTATTTTTGAGCTGAAACTTCACAGACACATTCTGGGGACATCAGAGACTTATATTACATATTGAAAAAAGGGGCATAATATGTCGCCTTTAAAATTTTTCATTTAATAACTATAAATATGTCATGTCATGTCTTATAACCATTAAGTAAAGCATAATAACATATTTTGCTTGTGACCGGGCGAGCAAAGATGCTAATAATACGTCAAATGAACCCCAGACAATTTTATTTTTTGTGTACTCAGGTTTATTTTTCTGCTGCAAACTCTGAAAGCAAAACCGACTGCCCCAAAAAGTCCCTTACAATGCATGTGAAATTAGTCGGTGCCAATACCCTCATGGGCACCGTACTGACATATAGCGTCGTTGCTCTTCAAGTGTCCTGAGTTCGAGTCCCAGCTTGCAGAACTTTCCTGTTCCGGACAGGGACCACGGACCTTTCCTGATCCCGTCCTCCCACTTCGCTTTCTGTCAAGATACTGTCCTATCATAATAAAGGCAAAAAAGCCAAAAAGTAAATGCATGTGAAATGAGAGTGTAACAACACTGGCGAGGGGTGCGTGGTTCAGTGAGGACTGCAGGGGGAGAGAGGGACAGGAAACAAGCAGTGAGTAAGTAGGTCAAGTGCAAAATGACAAACACCTGGTGTGGAAAGACTGGTTAAAAACCACCGAGAAACAGTGTACGAGAGGAGGGAGACTGACTGAGGAATTGTGTGTGTGTATGTGTGTGTGTGTGTGTGTGTGTGTGTGTGTGTGTGTGTGTGTGTGTGTCGAATGCTGAGAGATGCCTGTCGATTTATTTATTTTGGGACTGTTTGAATTGCAGTGAGTTTTGGAACTGTGAAAAGTTCGATAAAGATCACGAGCCTCAGGAAAACCGACACTGCCTTCTTCCTTATCTGGACTACGTTACAAACACGTAGCTAATGGCTGTGGAATTGATGTCTCGTCTGGCTTTACATTGTGAAACGGTCACCAAAGAATCTGTGGTGAAATGTGTACACAAACTTAATCTCAGACTAAAATAATCATGGATCGTTTCAAACTTTGAGATCCTTCAGATGTATATGCAGAGCTGTAGGTTCTACACAAACCCAGATATAGCACAGTGTATCACTGTGGGTGGGCCAAGTTTCTGATCACCTAATAGGTGTCATTTGTATGCATATCCACTTACCTGATGGCGGAAAGCTGAATTGTATTTCAAAATGTGAAATACAATACAATACAACTTTCAAATATTTTTCAAATATAACAAATATTTCTTAGTAAGTTAAACAAAACGTATTGTTTTTAACACACTTTCCATTAGGTCAAAGTTTTTACAGATCTTGATATGTGCAAAGATGTTGATGAATTTATATCTATCCATGAGTTTCTTTGTTTGCATATGTGATATTTTAGTGACATTGGTCTTACTTTATCCCAGGTGTCTGTGGAACCCCAAATCTGATACCCAACACAGTACCTGTGTCAGATTTACAATATCACATTGGTGTCAGAATTCGCATTCAATGTGCAGAGGGCTACGTAAGGAAAGAAGGAACATCCAGCCTGATCCGATGCACTGAAAAGAATGGCAGCATATCCTGGCACTCTGACCTTCCCCTAAAGTGCATAGGTAAGAGTCTTGTTTGTTGCAGAGATACTGGACAATACATTTAGTCATTTAGCAGACGCTTTTATCCAAAGTGACTTACAAATGAGGACAATAAAAGCAGTCAAAACTAACAAAAGAGCAACAATATATAAGTGCAAATGACACAATCTCGGTTAGCCTAACACAGTACACGTAGCAAGGTGTATATATATGTGATGAGTGGGGGCGGGGACGAGATCCGTGGGAACGGAGTGAGGCCGGTGGAGTAATTGATAATGAGCGACACCTGCACCACTCACCGGTTTCGAGTCCCACGGAGGCGCTCCGGAAGGATAAAAGGAGGAGTTACGACAGTGAAAGACGAGAGAGGACCAGGCCTGGATTTTGTTTTGTGTTTTGGTTCTGTTTGTGCGCGACAGTGAGGGGCTGTCACGCTATTTTGTGTTTGTTTATTTTATTAAAGATTTCTTTGAGCGTTCGCCGGTTCCCGCCTCCTTCTTCCCGAACTATGAACTTTGTTACAGGCTCATTAAAGACTAATCTTGCAGCGGCATTTTGGATTAATTGTAGAGGTTTGATAGAAGTGGCTGGAAGTCCTGCCAAGAGAGCATTGCAATAGTCCAGCCTGGACATAACAAGAGCTTGAACAAGGAGTTGTGTTGCATGTTCTGAAAGAAAGGGCCTGATCTTCCTAATGTTGTATAAAGCAAATCTGCAGGACCGGGCAGTTTTAGCAATGTGGCCTGAGAAATTCAGCTTATCATCAATCACAACTCCAAGGTTTCTAGCTGTTTTTGAAGGAGTTATGGTTGATGAGCCTAACTGGATGGTGAAATTTTGATAAAGTGATGGGTTTGTCCACAAGCAGTTCTGTCTTAGCCAGGTTGAGTTGAAGGTGATGGTCCGTCATCCAACAAGAAATGTCTGTTAGACAAGCTGAGATGCGAGCAGCTATTGTCGGATCATCAGGATGGAATGAGAGGTAGATTTGAGTGTCATCAGCATGGCAGTGATATGTATTGATATATGATATATTGATATGATATACATTACATGACTGGCGTGCATGACATGTCCGCCCCCTTGTTTTTACTTTAGCTAAATCGTAAACTTTCAAGTTGGTCCAAGCACAAAGTCACACAGAAACACAATCCTTCTTGCTAGAAGAATGTGTTGTAAAATTGGCGTAAAATATCAAACATGTTCAAAAACTTACTTAAAAAGAGGTAAGTTTGGATCAACATTACGGGAAAATACACATTTACATGTTGAGTAAACCTGAAGAGTGTTATTGCATAGTGCACACATTATGCTAAGGTTCAGCGTTACTGCTTAACTGTGGACTCTACTATTAATACATTTAATTGGTTAGCTAAAGCACGTTCTCCATGAATGAATGGGGCCTTCAAGTAAAAAAACGAAACCACATCTTGAAAAAAAGAAACTAGAAAAGGAACATTAACTTGAAAATGGAATATGAAATAATGAAACCCATTCATGTGACAATCCCCTAGATTATGAAAATAATAATTATATTATTTGCAGCTTGCTTTTATTTATTTATTTGTTTGTTTAAATGCAGAGTGTAATAAGATTCAATAAGATGAAGGACGAGGAAGACAGGGGTGGCGAGTAAAACCTTTTTATTTACTCAGCAAATAATAAACAAAACAAAATAAAGTGCTGCCAGGCTTTCTGCCTACAGTCTCTCACTGACACACACTGTCACGATAAAAGGACCCAGAAGCAAAGGCAAGTCAAACTGAGGATTTTATTGTCCACAAAAACTAACTCAGGCAGTCTGCCGTTCACTGGCCGTATCCGGCGGTTGCAGAACTGGTCATTAACACAAAAGAACTGGAACATAAGGTAGACTTGACTTGAGAGTTCGGGGCGCCACCCCGGGCTGCTGGGCGAGGAGCGACTACCTCTCAGACTGTACGGACCTGTAGCGAACTGCTGACAGCGGGTAACTGGGAGACTGGGCAGAAATCCAGGTAAGTCACACAACAGGACACAACTTGACAATGCAGGACTGGACTCGACTTAGATAACACAACTGACAGAATAGAGTAGCCAAGAGACTGATATCGAAGCGCAATAATCTGGCAAAAGACCTTATAACACACAGAGAGAAATAGAGTGGAAACAGGTGCAGTCCCAATCAGCGTGACTGGCAGCCTGCGCCTTCTTGTCTTACATAATGCATTGCGCACCCTCTTCCAGGTACGTCGACAGCATTTGATAAAGGCCTGGACGGAGGGGACGGAGACTTCGGATTCTTGAGAGGAGAATAGTGGCGGTTGGTAACCTAGACAACAATTAAATGGAGATAACCTGGTAGATGACGATGGTAATGAATTATAAGCGTATTCAGCCCAAGGCAGCTGCTCACACCAGGAAGTGGGGTTGTGAGCGGCTAGAGTACGGAGCAAACGTCCCAAGATCTGATTGACGCGTTCAGCTTGCTCATTTGTTTGTGGGTGAAATCCTGACGACAGACTGGCCATAGCTCCAATCTGCTGACAGAATTCCCTCCAGAACTGAGAGACAAATTGTGGCCCTCGATCGGAGACTATGTCAGAGGGTAGCCCATGGATTTTAAAAGCGTGATCAAATACTGTTAGCGCCGTCTCCTTAGCGGAGGGGAGTTTGGAACTCAGGCAGTCTGCCGTTCACTGGCCGAATCCGGCGGTTGCAGAACTGGTCATTAACACAAAAGAACTGGAACATAAGGTAGACTTGACTTGAGAGTTCGGGGCGCCACCCCGGGATGCTGGGCGAGGAGCGACTACCTCTCAGACTGTACGGACCTGTAGCGAACTGCTGACAGCGGGTAACTGGGAGACTGGGCAGAAATCCAGGTAAGTCACACAACAGGACACAACTTGACAATGCAGGACTGGACTCGACTTAGATAACACAACTGACAGAATAGAGTAGCCAAGAGACTGATATCGAAGCGCAATAATCTGGCAAAAGACCTTGTAACACACAGAGAGAAATAGAGTGGAAACAGGTGCAGTCCCAATCAGCGTGACTGGCAGCCTGACAGGTGCGCCTTCTTGTCTTACATAATGCATTGCGCACCCTCTTCCAGGTACGTCGACAGCATTTGATAAAGGCCTGGACGGAGGGGACGGAGACTTCGGATTCTTGAGAGGAGAATAGTGGCGGTTGGTAACCTAGACAACAATTAAATGGAGATAACCCGGTAGATGACGATGGTAATGAATTATAAGCGTATTCAGCCCAAGGCAGCTGCTCACACCAGGAAGTGGGGTTGTGAGCGGCTAGAGTACGGAGCAAACGTCCCAAGATCTGATTGACGCGTTCAGCTTGCTCATTTGTTTGTGGGTGAAATCCTGACGACAGACTGGCCATAGCTCCAATCTGCTGACAGAATTCCCTCCAGAACTGAGAGACAAATTGTGGCCCTCGATCGGAGACTATGTCAGAGGGTAGCCCATGGATTTTAAAAGCGTGATCAAATACTGTTAGCGCCGTCTCCTTAGCGGAGGGGAGTTTGGGAAGGGGGACAAAACGGGCCGCCTTGGAAAAGCGATCAATGACTGTAAGAATTACCGTGTTACCCACGGAAGGAGGCAGACCCTTAACGAAATCCAAAGCGATGTGCGACCAAGGACGAGACGGAATAGGGAGGGGGCAAAGCAGACCGGCAGGCGGGGAGTTGCTAGACTTAGATTGGGCACAGACTGGACACGAAGCTACAAAACGGCGTACATCACGGACTAAAGCGGGCCACCAGAAACGTTGGCAGACAGTAGCTTGAGTCCCTCGCACCCCAGTTTGCGCAGCGAGCCTGGAGGTGTGACTCCAGCGGAGAACAGCTGGACGCATGGACTTGGGAATGAACAATTTACCCGTCGGACAATCTTGAGGAATAGCGACGCAAGCAAGGGCCCTCTTTACCTGCTGTTCGACTCCCCAGACCATGACCCCGACCACACGACCATCAGGCAGGATAGTCTCTGTGGATGAGCCGTCCTCCGAAGAACCGAACTGATGAGACAGAGCATCAGGTTTAGTATTCTTAGAACCTGGTCTGTTGGAAATGGTAAAGTCGAATCGTGCAAAGAATAGAGCCCACCGTGCCTGTCTAGCATTTAATCTCTTAGCCGAACGAATATATTTGAGATTACAGTGATCAGTCCAAACTACGAATGGATGGGCTGCCCCCTCAAGCCAGTGGCACCACTCGCCTAGTGCCAAACGAATGGCCAGGAGTTCGCATTTACCTACATAGTAGTTATGTTCCGCTGGCGAGAGACGGTGAGAAAAAAAGTGCACGGGTGGACCAGGTCGTCCTGTGGAGAGCGCTGCGACAGCACCGCTCCCACCCCGACATTAGACATGTCAACCTCCATTATGAATTGTCTAGTAGTATCGGGAGTGATAAGAATAGGGGCGGTTGTAAATAACCTCTTAAGACGGTCGAAGGCTACTTGAGCTGCTTCAGACCAAGAGAAACAGGCCTTGGTCGAAGTGAGGGCGGTAAGGGGACAGCAAATTGACTGAAATTCTGAATAAAGCGACGATAAAAGTTTCCATTCATCTCCCTCCTTGATGCGCACCAAATGATATGCATTGCGAAGGTCTAATTTTGTGAAAATCTTTGCTCCCTGCAAGGTCTCGAAAGCCGACGACATAAGTGGCAATGGGTACCGGTTCTGAACAGTTATGTCGTTCAACCCACGATAATCTATGCAGGGACGCAAAGAACCATCCTTCTTTTTCACGAAGAAGAACCCCACGCCGGCGGGAGAGGAGGAGGGAACAATAGAACCGGCGGCCAGCGAAGCTGCAAAGTATTTCTCAAGCACTTCGCGTTCGGGGGCGGACAAGGAATAAAGTCTACCATGATATCACGATGTGGTGTACTACCCGGAAAAAGATCGATGCTGCAGTTATACAGTCGATGGGGAGGGAGAGAAGCAGCCCGGGAACGACTGAATACCATTCGCAGATCGTGGTACTCCTTCGGGACACCAGATAAATCGCCAGGTTCTTCCTGAAACACAGAAACAGAGGACACAGCAGGCACAGCTGAGACAAGACACTTAACATGACAAGATAAGCTCCAAGACATTATGGTCCCTTCTACCCAGTTAATTTAGGGATTATGCCAAGTTAACCAGGGATGCACTAAAACAATAGGAGTTAGGGGGGAATGAAAAATAAAAAAATAAATTGTCTCTTGGTGATTGCCAGAAATGGTGAGACTCACCGGAACGGTGGCTCGAAGGATCTTGGAGAGGATGCTACCATCCAAGGCATAGATGGTGGGAGGGTCACTTAATTCTAGAAAAGGAATGTTGTGATCGATAGCCCCAGCTTTCATCCATGAAAGTCCTCTCAGCCCCCGAATAAACAAGGGCCGCAGAGGGAAAAGTGGAGCCCCCACAGCGTAGGCAGGCCTCGAGGGAGGTACGTGTCTTGTGAGATGGGGAAAAAGTAGTCGCTCGCCAGTACTCCCCGGTCTACTGGCGACCCCTCTCTTTTACTGGACATCTTGCGGCGAAATGACCCGGATCACCACAATACATACAGAGACCCCCCGTAATGCGGCGCTGACGCTCCTCAGCAGAGATATGCAGACCCCCTAGCTGCATGGGCTTGGGTACAAATGAGGCCACTACTGGAGGTGGGACGGCAGGCAAAACCATCCGTTGCTCAGAAACGGGGGTGCGGGTGCGACGGTGCGTCTCAAATCACTTGTCGATCCGGATGGCCAGTTCCACCAGCTGGTCCAAGCGGGATGGCAGATCACGGGCGAGAATCTCCTCCCTTATCTCCCCAGAGAGACCCTCCAAGAAGCGAGCAGTAAGGGCCGGCTTGTTCCCCTCACAAGTGGCCGCTAGGGTGCGGAACTCGATTGCATAATCGGCAGCAGGCCACTTTCCCTGGCGAAGTGTTGCAAGTTGTTGAGACGCCTCAAGACCATAAACAGAGCGGTCGAACACTTTTATCATCTCCTCCTTAAATGAAGAAAAACGCTTGCAGCAGTCTGCCTCCGACTCCCACACTGCCGTTCCCCAGTCACAAGCCCGTCCAGTCAGGAGAGAGAGCACAAAAGTGACCCTGGAGCGATCCTCAGCATATGTTATAGGTTGGAGGGAAAAAAACACCTCACACTGCTTCAAAAAGGCTCGGCACTCAGTGGGCTGTCCAGAATAGCAAGGAGGATTGTTTATGCAAGGTTCTGGAGAGTTACGTGGCTGAGGCACCACCGGCTGCTCAGGGCGCAGGTTCTGCAGCAGATTGGTTAAATCCATCACCTGGGCTGACAGGCTCTCCACGACGTACCTGGCGGCGGCGAGTTCCTCCTTGTGTCGGCCTAGCATAGCCCCCTGCAGCTCCTATGATGAACGAATTGGAGTCTCCTTCGCTGTGTCCATCCTTTGGCCAGATTATTCTGGTCACGATAAAAGGACCCAGAAGCAAAGGCAAGTCAAACTGAGGATTTTATTGTCCACAAATACTAACTCAGGCAGTCTACCGTTCACTGGCCATATCTGGTGGTCGCAGAACTGGTCATTAACACAAAATAATTGGAACATAGGGTAGACTTGACTTGAGAGTTCGGGGCGCCAGCCCGGGCTGCTAGGCGAGGAGCGACTACCTCTCAGACTGTACGGACCGGTGAGCAGCGTCCGGAGGAGAGCGAACTGCTGGCAGCGGGTAACTGGGAGACTGGGCAGAAATCCAGGTAAGTCACATGACAGTACACAACTTTACAATGCAGGACTGGACTCGACTTAGATAACACAACTGACAGAATAGAGTAGCCAAGAGACTGACATCGAAGCGCAATAATCTGGCAAAAGACATTGTAACGCGAGAGAAATAGAGAGGAAAATCAGCATAAAGAGGGAACAGGTGCATTCCGAGCGCTGATTGTGATCGTGAACAGCTGAGTCTAGGATAGCACAGCATGAAAAAGAAAAGAAAAGAAAACTAGAGTCAAACCCGGTTCATGACACACAATGCTCAGACTCAGCTAGGATTCAGTCTCTCTCTCTCCCTCTCCCAGGTCTGCGGGGCACTTATCTCTTGTCTCGCCCCCAATCACTGGAATTAGAGACATGTGTTAGTCATCATTCACTTGACTTCCTTATCACCCGTTCTCCCGCTGTAGCCTTTTGCCTTCCCACGCCCCCATCGCCACATAACCCCACCACCCGACTCAGGCCAGGGAGCCATCCGGCCTGCAGCCCCTCCCCCCTCATTTCTAGAGAGGAAGTCGACCACAGCCATCTGGACCCCCGGCCTGTGAACCACCTTGAACTTAAAAGGCTGTAAAGCTAGATACCAACGGGTGATCCGCGCGTTGGTATCCTTCATACGGTGGAGCCATTGGAGGGGCGCGTGGTCTGAACAGAGAGTGAATTCCCATCCCAGGAGGTAATAACAAAGGGTGAGGACGACCCACCGAATGGCCAAACACTCTTTTTCAATGGTGCTGTATCTGGTCTCTCTCGTTGAGAGCTTTCGACTCAGATACAGCACCGGCCGCTCCTCTCCTCCGACCACCTGGGACAGGACTGCACCCAGCCCCCTGTCCGACGCGTCCGTCTGCAACAAAAAAGGGAGATCAAAGTTAGGAGAGTGTAAGAGCGGCCCGCTGCACAGGGCAGCCTTTACCTTGGTTAGGGCCTGTTGGCACAGCTCCATCCACTGGACCAGATCTGCTGCTTCCTTTTTAGTGAGATCAGTCAGCGGGCTGGTGAGCTCCAAATAATTAGGAATAAACCTTCTATACTTCCGCGGGTTCACGGTGAGTCCAGCCACCCTCAGCGATCTCAGGACAGCGTGCAGATGTTCCATATGCCGCTGCCAATCATTACTGTGTATAATGATGTCGTTGAGATAGGCAGTGGCGTACGTGGCCGGAGGATCTTGTCCATGAGATACTGAAAAGTGGCGGGAGTCCCAAACAACCCGAACGGAAGAGTAACAAATCGGTGTAATCCGAACGGCATTGTAAAGGCTGTTTTTTCCTTGGATAATGGTGACAAGGGGATTTGCCAATACCCTTTCTTTAAATCCAGTGTCGAATAAAAGCGAGCCGAACCTTACCAATCAAGCAGCTCGTCAACTCAGGGCATTGGATAAGCGTTGAATTTCGACACTGCATTCACCTTTCTGTAATCAACACAGAAATGGACAGAGCCGTCCCTGATCTTCCCCGGGGACCAGAGCGAGTGGATTGACTTTGTAAGGTCAAAAATTATCAAAGACTTCTGCTTTCCTGTCCCAAACCTATCTTCAGTAACAAAAGGGCTATTTGGCATTCCTGAAGGCACAGTGATCGTGATAGTGATAGTGATCAAGGCCTGTAGGATAACATGTGTATACACCGGAGGTCTGCTAATTGTCACACCTTTTGCCCAGTGGGTGAAGTTATAATCTGCTGATTGGTCAGTTTGAATGTCTCACATTTGGTTTTTAGTCACATGGTCAAGGAAGGGATAAAAGAGGACTGTAACTGTTGCTCTGTCTCTTTCCTTGGCTGGCTCTCTTCTTGGGTCTCTGCCCTCTCTCCCTCTTTTTCTTCCTCTCTCTATCTCTTTCTCTCAGGTAATATTTTACATGTTGGGTACAATTAACTATGCTTTACCATCCTTCATCTATTTTGTAACCAATTCAAGTGTAACCATAACAAAATATTGTTATTAAACCATTTCAATTATTAATTATGTGCTAACTAGTCTTGATTCAAGGTTCATCTTAAAGTGTTACCTATTGCAATACAATAGTCACACAATAGCAACGCTCTCCCACATATGTAGCTATTCTAACTGCGCTTATTTCCGTCGTTGGTATAAGTGGCAGTGGGTGGTAATAGACTAGAAATGTACAGTTTTATACCATCGTGCTGATAACGTTTCTTTAGTCATTCGGCAATCCTACAGCCTGAACCACCGTAGGAAAACCATCCTTACAGTTTTGACAGCCGCTTCTGGTCCGAGATCTTCCTCTGCCGAAACAGCCGCTGCTAACTCAACCGATGTCACCTCATTCCAACATTTTAAAAGATTGAGATGATAAATTTGACATGAATTACCCCTGTCCGTTCGCTTTACCTCATAATCGAGATCCCCCACTCGCCATGTAACCACAAAAGGTCCTTGCCACTTTGCGAGTAATTTAGAAGTAGATGTTGGAAGTAATACAAGCACTTTCTCTCCCAGTGTAAATTGACGCTCTCGCGTACCCCTGTTGTACAGCCGACTTTGTCTGTCCTGAGCCTGGATCAAATTCTCCATAGAAAGCCGTACCAAGGTGTGAAGTTTTGCTCGGAGATCCATGACATACTGAATTTCACTACGGCTGTTTGAAGACCCCTCCTCCCAAGCCTCTCTAATGACGTCAAGCACCCCTCTATGGCTGACGACCATAGAGAAGCTTGAATGGGGAAAACCCAGTGGAGGCTTGTGAAACCTCCCGCACAGTGAACAACAGGGGCTCGAGCCATTTATCCCAATTTTTGGCATCCTCCTTCACAAACTTACAAACCATGGACTTTAACGTGCGATTAAATCGTTCCACCAAGCCGTCTGTTTGTGGGTGATAGACACTGGTGCAAATCGATTTAATGCCCAAAATTTCGTATAGTTCACTTAACGTACGTGACATAAACGCCGTGCCTTGATCAATGAGAATCTCTTTGGGGATCCCCACTCGGGAGATGACTCGAAACAGTGCGTCTGCCACACTCTTTGCAGAGATGGTGCATAGCGGCACTGCTTCCGGGTATCGTGTTGCATAGTCCACCAGAACTAATGCAAAACGATGTCCGCTTGCTGAACATTCTAATGGCCCAATGAGGTCCATACCAATTCTCTCGAAGGGGACCTCTACCAGTGGTAATGGACGCAATAGTGCTTTTGAACTGCCCGGAGAATTTACCAGCTGACATTCTCGACATGCCGCACACCACCGGCGGACGTTCTCGTGAATGCCCGGCCGAGTCTCGGGCCATGAAAGAATCGGGCCATGAGTCGTTCTGTGGCCTGCTATGGGACTACAATGAGCCGCCTGGAAAAGCATTTCCCTACGGCTTTTTGGGACTAGTATGGGTCACCCGATGCAACCTATCTTTTATAAGGGAAAAATAAGGATAAGAGAGTGGTTGATCAGGCTGGAGAAGCTGTCCATCGATGGTGCGGACCCGGTCATACGCATTTTTAAGTGTCTCATCACGAGACTGCTCAAGAGGAAAGTCATCTAGCTCAGGGGACTTAAGCTCCGCCCTCGCTCTCGTTTCCTCTGAGTCAGTCTGTGAAAGTCCCGAAACTGCATCTCCAGTCTGCGCCACCGCTTCTCCATTTCCCAGCCTTGTCTCCCAAGAAGCATCCGCACACAAAACCCCCAATAATTGTGTAAAGGTTGGCCAATCTGTACCCAAAATCAGCGGATGCCTAAGGTGGGCAAACCACCATCTTCATTCTATGCGTTTTCCCCCGAAATTGAATACTAACAGGCACTAAAGGGTAGTCCACCATCCCCATGCACATACCTCACCTTAACCTTACGGCTCATATCCAATGTCCTTTGTTGCATCAGGCTTTGATGAATGGAGGTTTGGTTGCAGCCTGAATCCACCAAAGCCTGATATGTACCCCCCTTAATACTTACAGGTATTTGGTACAGCCCGGTTTGATTGGGGGCAGCCGCAGAGTGCAGCCCTGCAGAGTGCAGCTCCAACCCTAATTAGAACTCACCTACCTGTAGCTTTCTAGTAACCCTTCAGACCTTGATGAGCTTGTTCAGGTGTGTTTGATTAGGGTTGAAGCAAAACTCTGCAGGGCTGCGGCTCTCCAGGACTGACGTTCGCCACCCCTGAACTATATATATATATATATATATAATGTGTGTGTGTGTGCGCGCGCGCGCGTTTATACAATGGCTTTACTAGTTCATTCAAAGAAACCTTCTTATGTACAATAGGATACTTGAGCTGATTTTTCAGAAATTGGAAGTTTAAACTGTTACATTGCAATATTTATTCTAGGTATTAAAGGGGTCATATGATGTTACTAAAAAGAACATTATTTTGTGTAATGAAATGTGTTTATGCGGTTTAAGGTTAAAAAAACACATTATTTTCCACATACTGTACATTATTGTTTCTCCTCTATGCCCCGTCTTTCTGAAACGCGTTGATTTTTACAAAGCTCATCGGTCTGAAAAGCGAGGTGTGCTCTGATTGGCCAGCTATCCAGTGCATTGTGATTGGCTGAATACCTCAAGCGTGTGACGGAAATGTTACACCCCTTACCATACTGTGATGCCGTCTACCGGCCGGAGCGACGAGAGAAAAACATTAAAACCCCTTATAAAAAAAACATACGCATCGCGCCGCGTAAACATAAAACCATGTCTGCATTTGTGATCGGAGAAACGGCAAACAACAAGCGCTACTCTACACTGCTCAAAACTCGCATTTGAATCATCAGTGGCAAATTCTTTAAATATGAAAACTCACTTACAGTCTGTGAGTCAGAACAGCCAACATTGTAGTCTACTCTGCCAGGAAACAGTCCTCCATAAAATGCACTGCACACATCTGACTATTTTGGGTTGAAATGTTCTAGAACAGCGTTGTAAATACAACTTAACCACTGATTTCTAGTTATGTCCTCTTTTGGAAGGCCAAACAAAGTAGTTTCGCTTTCACAACGTCACACACGGCGGGCTTGAGTGAGCGGAGGCCAGCGACCTAGAGTGAGGAACGGCCGGCGGGTTTGCGGCAACCACATGTGATGACCCCGGGCTGGACTCTGCTTCGTCCACGGTGAAAGCCGATCCGGCGATCCACAGCGCAAAGTTGATGTATTTCCTCAGCGACCAGCACGGATCAGCTCTAGGTATGACGAAGCGGATATCGTCCTCTTTTGGAAGGCCAAACAAAGTAGTTTCGCTTTCACAATGAAACACACAGCGCCTTCACGACATGGCGGCTGCGGCAACAACAATACTACAGCGAGTACATTACACATTTTCTGAAACCATACAGTGCCCTTGTGTGGTAAACAATGAAAGTTAAGATGTTGCTCACAAATCTTTCCTTCTAATTTTAATTTATTAATTATGATGAATTTTAATTAATAATCATATTACACTGAACAAAATTATAAAAGCAAAACTTTTGTCTTTGCCCCCATTTTTCATGAGCTGAACTCAAAGATCTAAGACTTTTTCTATGTACACAAAAGGCCTATTTCTCTCAAATATTGTTCACAAATCTGTCTAAATCTGTGTTAGTGAGCACTTCTCCTTTGCCGAGATAATCCATCCACCTCACAGGTGTGGCATATCAAGATGCTGATTAGACGGCATGATTATTGCACAGGTGTGCCTTAGGCTGGCCACAATAAAATTGGCCACAATAAAAGGTCACTCTAAAATGTGCAGTTTTACTGTATTGGGGGGTCCGGGGGGGTCCGAAAACCAGTCAGTATCTGGTGTGACCACCATATGCCTCACGCAGTGCAACACATCTCCTTTGCATAGAGTTGATCAGGTTGTTGATTGTGG
>NW_015506357.1:22384-32378 GCF_001515645.1 Sinocyclocheilus grahami
GTTGTGAGGCCGGTTGGATGTACTGCCAAATTCTCTGAAACGCCTTTGGAGACAGCTTATGGTAGAGAAATGAACATTCAATTCGCAGGCAACAGCTCTGGTGGACATTGCCAATTGCACACTCCCTCAAAAATTGCGACATCTGTGGCATTGTGCTGTGTGATAAAACTGCACATTTTAGAGTGGCCTTTTATTGTGGCCAGCCTAAGGCACACCTGTGCAATAATCATGCTGTCTAATCAGCATCTTGATATGCCACACCTGTGAGGTGGACGGACTATCTCGGCAAAGGAGAAGTGCTCACTAACACAGATTTAGACAGATTTGTGAACAATATTTGAGAGAAATAGGCCTTCTGTGTACATAGAAAAAGTCTTAGATCTTTGAATTCTGCTCATGAAAAATGGGGGCAAAAACAAAAATGTTGCGTTTATAATTTTGTTCAGTATAATTATGGTTCATTTTAAGTCAACCATTCCGTTAATAATTAATGGTTCTTCTTACTCTGAGGTTAATTATCTTGATTAAGGGGGAAAATGGTGATGACTTGTAGATCAGCATATGAAAATAAAAATAGATCGGGTTTGTGCATGGTTTCAGTTACCAGTTACCAAGTCTTTAACATTTCTTCCCCTAACCAACATAAGTGCCTAAGAATTATTCATATAGCAACAGAGAATATAATAGTTATCATTTGTTCTAGGCTATAAATGTTTAAGAGTTAAACACTATTCAGAACATCCTTTTTTAGAGGCAACATTCTAAGAAATGCACACAAAGGAGGATGTGGAATTTTTGATCTGTTACGGGAAGCTGTGTCATCACAAATTACATCTTGCTGTTAAAATGTGTGATTTTTAGTAAAGTGGAATATATATTGTTGAAAAAAAGTGAAAAAGTCAATACACAAGTCAGTTAATACCATCTTGTATTTGTATCATACATTGTGTAACGGGGCTGACAAGACGTGAGACGTGCGGATCCATATGCAAGCTTTTTATTAGGAGAAGACAGAGATGTGGTCATAAAACAGGCATGGGTAAGATAATGGCAGACAGGTATATGGCGGGCAAAACACAAGAATAGTCCTAGGGCTAGCGTGGGTCGACGATCGGCAGACAGAATCACAGGGGCGAGACTAGAGGGATAAATCCAGGGAAAACAGGCAAAGATCTGAAACCGTGAAAACAGGCAAGGCAAGGCAAAACAAGGAAAACACAGAGACTAGGAACGGGGTATGGGCTAAACAATACTCGGCAGAGGGAAGGGATCAGAGTGAGTGTTAAATAGTGAGGGAGTGATATGAAACAGCTGGGTGCAATCAGTGTTGTGTGCAATTAGTGAACCAGCTGTGTGCAATCAGTGCTGTGAATGATGGGATATGTAGTCCGGGATGATATGCAACAGTGTGAGTGCGAGAGTCAATGAAAATGGGAAGGGTGACCTCTGATGGTTAGCCGACGGAAGTTCATGGACCGGATTCGTGACACATTTCTGTGAGTTCTTGAAAATGACTTCAACAGATTGCAAAAGCACATCTTTACTGCACAAATGCTCCCCCATATGTTTCCTTTCAAAGAATGATTATGTTATGTAAGAGATAATGTACATCCAGCTGGTAGCGTCTGGGTCCTGATCACCATGTCGGGGGTTATTCTGCGATAACAACCGGCTGGATGTACATTATCCCGCTTAGTACACGGCTACTTGCCACATAAGTAAATAATTAGACACGAAATATTGATTTGAGTTGAAATATTTAAGTGCAAAGCTTCTGTGAACACAGCAGTTGCGAGCAAGCAGCAAATTCAAACTAGACGGACATTTAAGGGAAACGGTGCAGTCAGACGACTTATTACACAACATTTCACCACATAAATAATTAACCCTAAAAGGGGCCACGTATAGTGGGGGATACAAACATTTGAGAAGCTGTGGGGAGAAGCAGTGAAAGCGTAGATCTCATTTCTTGGTTTCATCTTGAAAGGGTGTTTGTTGTGAATATTTAGATGAGGTGAATTTTGTTTCTTAATTCTTTGTTTAGCTCAAGGGCAGCATTTAAAACTGCATGGCCACCTGTAGTGGGAAATCTACTCACCCTCTGATAAAGTTGATCTAGTTCACATATTTACACACGTTGGAGGGGACTTGCCTGTTTAAAAAGTTGTTGTTCAGCATTAGCTTATTAGGTTTACATTGAAATTTTATAAATTAAATGCTTATATTTTTTGTAATCTGTCTCTAAATGTTTGTATCTCAGGGGATACGTCACCCTTTTAGGGGTATAAATCAAGATATAAAACATACATATAGACTGTGTGACTTTGTGGCTTGTGTTTTAGAAAATCAAATCTTTTTGTAATCTTGACAAAACACATATCGTTGGAAAGGTCTGATAGTCAAGATTCCATATTTGGTGACTGTTTTGTAATAGATGTGATATTGTGACAGAAAATTATTGATTTGTGACAGAAAACTGCATTAGAAAAATTGGATGTAACCTAGTGGTTATTTTTGGTATAGTGCCCAAAGAAAATCTCACAGGAACCACAATTTTTGTGATATCAACTTCAAATTTGGAACATAAATTAGTTAGACATATGGCTTTGATTTTATAGCAATTTTAGAATGCAACATATTTTATAAAAGATTTATTTTATATAAAATATAAACAATTAGTATACATTATCTTTACTGTAAACTTAAAATTTTATAACTTTTTTATACTTTCTTTTGTTGAAATGCTTTCATTTCAGCAATAATCTGCTATGTGTTTTCTTAAAAAAGAGACCAATGTTAGGTCTGTACTCCAAAACATTCAGGAATTACAACCATGCTGTAACAAGCATTGATAAACAAGTGTTCTGTTTCCAGTGAATTTATACCCCAAAGGGGCGACGTAGCCTATCGGATACAAACATTAAAATCAAATATAAGAGTCAAGTTTTTTAAAAAATCATGAAATTGTATTATTTGAGTCCCAATAAGATGGAAAATAGCATTAAATTTATTATTTTCATTATTTTTAGGGTTAAGGCAATAAATGTTTTAAAATCTTACCAGTTTGATAGTTATCTTATAATCCATTACAGCGTACAAAACAATTGTTGCAAAATTGCAGCAGCTGTGTTTGTATGAAACGAGAGAGCGAGTCCGCGATACGAGGATGACATAATTAATTGTACACCATTTTGAATCAAGTTTTAATATTTTATTAGCTAAACAAACGCAAAGCTTCTACTAAGAAAAAAACTTTCCTAGCAAGATTATAGTGCCGACTTCAGTTACCCGGATGAGCCTGTGTTATCAGCTTTTACTGGTTGTTATCGAGGGATGTTTTGTTTTGGAACTGTGAAAAGTTAGATAAAGATCACAAGCCTCAGTAAAGCCGACCCTGACTTCTTCCTTGTCTGAATTACATTACAAACACGTAGCTAATGGCTGTGGAATTGATGTCTCGTCTGGCTTTACATTGTGAAACGGTCACCAAAGAATCTGTGGTGAAATGTGTACACAAACTTAATCTCAGACTAAAATAATAATGGATTGTTTCAAACTTTGAGATCCTTCAGAATTTATTATTTTCATTATTTTTAGGGTTAAGGCAATAAATGTTTTAAAATCTTACCAGTTTGATAGTTATCTTATAATCCATTACAGCGTACAAAACAATTGTTGCAAAATTGCAGCAGCTGTGTTTGTATGAAACGAGAGAGCGAGTCCGCGATACGAGGATGACATAATTAATTGTACACCATTTTGAATCAAGTTTTAATATTTTATTAGCTAAACAAACGCAAAGCTTCTACTAAGAAAAAAACTTTCCTAGCAAGATTATAGTGCCGACTTCAGTTACCTGGATGAGCCTGTGTTATCAGCTTTTACTGGTTGTTATCGAGGGATGTTTTGTTTTGGAACTGTGAAAAGTTAGATAAAGATCACAAGCCTCAGTAAAGCCGACCCTGACTTCTTCCTTGTCTGAATTACATTACAAACACGTAGCTAATGGCTGTGGAATTGATGTCTCGTCTGGCTTTACATTGTGAAACGGTCACCAAAGAATCTGTGGTGAAATGTGTACACAAACTTAATCTCAGACTAAAATAATAATGGATTGTTTCAAACTTTGAGATCCTTCAGATGTATATGCAGAGCTGTAGGTTCTACACAAACCCAGATATAGCACAGTGTATCACTGTGGGTGGGTCAAGTTTCTGATCACCTAATAGGTGTCATTTATATGCATATCCACTTACCTGATGGCGGAAAGCTGAATTGTATTTTAAAATGTTAAATACAGTACAATGCAACTTTATTTCTTAGTAAGTTAAACAAAATGTATTGTTTTTAACACACTTTCCATTAGATCAAAGTTTTTACAGATCTTGATATGTGCAAAGATGATGATGAATTTATATCTATCCATGAGTTTCTTTGTTTGCATATGTGATATTTTAGTGATATTACTCTTACTTTATCTCAGGTGTCTGTGGAAGCCCAAATCTGATACCCAACACAGTACCTGTGTCAGATTTAAAATATCACATCGGTGACAGTATTCGCATTCAGTGTGCAGAGGGCTACGTAAGGAAAGCAGGAACATCCAACTTGATCCGATGCACTGAAATAGATGGCAGCATATCATGGGACTCTGTCCGCCTAAAGTGCATTCGTAAGAGTCTTGTTTGTTGCAGAGATACTGGACATTACATGACTGGCGCACAGGAATGCATGACATGTCCGCCCTCTTGTTTTTACTTTAGCGAAATCGTAAACTTTCAAGTTGGTCCAAGCCACTAGCGTAGCCAGGAATTACAATGTGGGTGGACCCAGAGAAAATTGGGTGGGCCTAGCCTAAAATGCATCTGTAATCAAAATAGGCCAACACAACTAACAGTTACACCTGCTTGAATACACATCACTGTTTAATCAGAGCATAAGCCTGTATGTCATTATAAGCAGTGTTAAGAACATAACAATAAGAACAGCATGAGCACGGCGGCCACACCACACATGCGCATCTGACAGACGAACAGCATCAAATCAGCAAGACAGTAGCTAGTAGTACAGTAGTGGACAATATGTAACCATGCTTGGTCATAGTCTGGCTCAGTGGCCACATAAATGAAATAAACAACTGTGACTAGGCAACTACATAGTAGGAAAATGTAGATTAATGTACCTGTACACTGGCGTGTAGGGGAGGTAGACGCTGGAGAATGGAGCGCTGCTGGCGATGGAGAAATATGTGAATTAACGTTAGCACTAGCAGAGCTGTTCAGCTGCTTGAGCGTAGAATATGTGGGGGACGTTTCATTCATACTCGAAGGCGGAGGGTGCTCTCTCGCACAAAGTACAAAACGGACTCATAGAAGTAACGTGATGTGCCAGGAAAACCGTAATATGGACAAAGACATGTATAACGACATCCAGCAATCTCTGCTGTAGCCAAGCGGCAAGGGGCTGTTTGCAAACTTATCTTCATCATTATATGGCAAACAAGAATTAAGAAACAACACAATTTATTTTTTATAGGTCAAGTATTGTGATTATTGCAACAGAATTCACAATGATTAGGCTACTTTTTGAAGCAACTGACTGGGTGGGCCTGACTGACAAGTGGGTGGGTCCAGGCCCACCCGTAGTTACGCGACTGGTCCAAGCACAAAGTCACACAGAAACACAAGCCTTTTTGCTAGAAGAATGTGTTGTAAAATTGGCGTAAAATATCAAACATGTTCAAAAACAGACTGCCCACAATCTGCAGACTGGTTTCAGCTACCAGATTCGACACACTTTGTAAACACCACATTATTCTGAAATGTAGATGTTGGTTTAATTTTACATCCTAACAGATATCAGGTGATAAATATAGTGATTTTATTGTTTCTACTTTACAGCTGATCCCAAAAAGCCACATGTGCCCTCAGGTAAGTCCTAATGCGTCCCTGTCTTTTCTGTATATGTTGTTGAAGTGAAAAGTGATTTGTGTATTTTATGCACCTCGATACCAAATGCATTGACATTGATCACACCAACAGACAGGTCTGACCCAAAGGAATGCCATTTGCCAATGGTTGGGCCAGTGTTACTGTGTCGGAATGCTTAACCAAGCAATGTTTTGATAGCGCCACAGTGTGTTTACATTTTTTTAGGAGAATTAACCTACGAATAGTTTACTTAAAGTTGTCTCTGGATATGAAAAGTATTTTAACAACAACAAAAAAATGAAACACATCCCCCTTAAATCCTATCACCAAGACGACAGCTGATGGCTAAAGTGTCCTGTATTATGTATTTGCCTCAGCAGAGACCCAAAGGCCTCATCAACATTTCACATCATCCACCACAGAAAGAATTGCAAGAAGGAATACCACAGTTCATGGCACAAGCACGGCAACCACAGGTATATATGTCATATTATGCTTGTATGTGTTGATATTGTTTGGGTAGGCCTATATTTACGTTAATTGCATGACACTCCAGCAACAGGGCATATAGATTTGACAACAACAAATGAAGTTGTCACAACCAAAACAAGAAGAACTACCAGCCTGCCAACTTTGATGTGCACAACAAAAGAGGCGGAGTCTGTTACAAGAACCAATGAGGTTACTCCTTCAACATCCAACAGCTTCACAAGCAGAGAATATATGACAACAACAGCATCGCCAAAGTCAGGCTCTTTCACTACAACAACAGGTGAAGCCATTTACTATGATGGGTTAAGGTGCATAAGGCTAACTTTAAAGGAATAGTTAACACAAACATTAACATTCTGTCATTATTTACTCACCCTCGTATCATTCCAAACCAATATGACTTTCTTTCTTCAACAGAAACCAAAAGGAGACATTTAGCAGAATGTTCATTCTGCTCTTTTCCATACAGTATATAATGACCAAGAGCTGTCAAGCTCTTAATTTACTCATGTAGATATTTAAACTTCCTACAGCAAGACAACAAGTTTGAAAAAGTCATAGAGGTTTGGAAAAACATAAATGATGACAGAATTTCCACATTAATCTTCATTAAGCTAAAGCTATGTTTAGATATATGTGTTCTAACACTGAGGGAGGAATTAGCTAAACTGTCAAATCCCTTTTTACACATGATACGTCAGCGTAATACCTAAATCTTATTTACTAACCATCACAATCCAGTTTAAGGAGTACAAAGCTGAAATTGCATTGCATTGTCAATATTTAAACTAAGTCATTGAAATTCTTTTTTGAACAAACATGACTCCTTTAGGCTCAGTACAGATTGTACTTCATTCAGAAAAACTGCCTGGCACAATTTGTACTGCACTATTACCACTAAACATTAGTCGACTTAGTCTTAGGCTAAAATTTTATTAGTCGGTTAGTCGCAGAAAAAAATGTCCGTGTCCATGATGGATAGATTGTTAAAGGGTTAGTTCTAGAGCCCGACCGATATGGGTTTTTTGGGGCCGATGCCAATATTAGGGAGTAAAAAAAGGCCGATACCGATATATCGGCAGATATTGTTTATGTATATTATAATACAGTACCAGTCAAAAGTTTGGACACTTTCCCATTCGTGTGTCCAAACTAGGGATGTCAACGATTAATCGATGATCGATTGATTGTCGATAAGAGATGCAATCGATTAAAGCTATCGATGGTCGATTAAGTCTTTTAATTTTGGGCTGCTTGCAGCTCATGCGCAAAACACGTGTGAGCGGCTGTGAGTGACGGTATATAAATGCATCATCATTCATTCATAATGTACAAATTAAGCTTTTAATGTGATTTAAACTTTAAAAGTGCATTAAAATAGAAACAACATAAAGTTCTTTAACATGGAAAGCAATAGAAATGTAGTTACTAAGTCATTTCCCCAGATAATTCTTTCATATCGGGCTCTGCGCTTTGCAGGGCTGCGGGACACAGGACAGATAGGCTATTCATTCCTACAATTTGTTAATTCGTTCCTACGACTTATTAATTTGTGGCCACTGTCCATGTTTCATTAATTTTGTTCCTTAAATAACCCATGATTTTACTAAAATGAGGGAACAAATTAATGAATCGAACGAATTCTTAATTCATGTCCATGAAATCTTTAATTTCCCTTAGATGCGAAAACCGTGATAAAAAGTGAATGACAATAAAATAAACCTGCGAAATTAGAGGGTTAGACGGTGAGGATTTAGGAAAAGAAACAATGCCTAAATATTATTGAATTTGTAGAAATTCGTGACCAACCGGCAAACCAGAACAAAGCCGCGTGAATGTAAGCTATATGGGCTCGAACGGCATCCAAAAGCATGGTCGCGATGTAACAAATGTATAGCCTATGTAAGCAATAGGTCTAAATAAAAATAACAATTTGTTTTCATAAAAAAGAAAAAGCGAAATATATCTGGCTTAAATAATTAAACTAACAGATTTAAAACAGAAGTGCGGCGCGGCGCTCCATAAAAAAGTTTTTTATGTTTCGGCTGTTCGATCGCACCGGCGCACACACCCCACATATTCTAGCAATTCATATTTACATCGCAGTCTGTTCATTATCAAAATAAAATACAGTCAACCAAACATATAAAAGGTTACACTAGTCAGTTTAAATAGACCGTAGTATACCGGTCCACTCTGCAGTTAAAGACGTTTAAGCTCATGTGAAGAGGATGATCTTTTCCGTCTATATGCGAATGCGTGTAAAGTACAAGCTTACATTATAAATAATAGTTTAACATTCAAATACATTGCGAATATGGAAACATTTGGATTTGTGCCGAATGAGACGTGAGTAATAACCTCCAAATACATCTAGTCAACCCCGCGCTCGCTCCGTCTCGGATGCACTCACGCACTCACTGTCACGATCTAATGCACTGTAAATGCCAAGATTTTAAAAAACAAATAGGCCTACCGGAACGCAAAAAATTCAAAATCTGACATTTTCCGGAACAGGATCCAGCAGGATCAAATTACAGGTGCATCTCAATAAATTAGAATGTCGTGGAAAAGTTCATTTATTTCAGTAATTCACCTCAAATTGTGAAACTCGTGTATTAAATAAATTCAGTGCACACAGACTGAAGTAGTTTAAGTCTTTGGTTCTTTTCATCGTGATGATTTTGGCTCACATTTCACAAAAACCCACCAATTCACTATCTCAACAAATTAGAATACTTCATAAGACCAATAAAAAAAACATTTTTAGTGAATTGTTGGCCTTCTGGAAAGTATGTTCATTTACTGTACATGTACTCAATACTTGGTAAGTGTGTTTTGCTGCAGCAGCGCCGATGGAAGCGGTTCACTGACTGCGCAGCGCAGCGCAGCCACACGCGCCACAGTTACGTTTGGGATCATTTTATTTTAAATGCCATAATGTCAGTTGAAAACATTGCAATTGTGTTTTAAAATACAACAACGACCACCACGAAACCATTTAAAGAGGCGCGTTCAGCGGTCTCCCTGACGGGATAGGAAACAGTCAACAAAGTAAAATAATCTCAAACGAGCTCTCTTCATTTTATCAAATGATCATAATCACATATATTCATTTTACAATCCTGCTACTAGCATTTTATTCAGACTAAATCCCCTTTAAATCGGGTGAGACATTTTTTTTGAGTAACCTTTGCCCATCCTGTCATGCCGGGCTGCATAGACGCATTTTGCTGCATTAAGGTTAACGATTAATCGATTAATTGGTCGTTAATTTAAACGACGATCGATCATGGAAATGATCGAAAACTGACATCCCTAGTCCAAACATTTGACTTGTACTATATATAGAATACAGTATATACATAAACAGAATATATATATATACATAAACCAATTTTTACAATGTGCTATTCTATGACATTAGCGATGCAATTTAATTATTATTTCAAGACATGTAAAGCATTTTTGCTCGTTTATGTGGGCCGTTCCAAGCATGGTTGCAATGTGTTCATTGTCAAACTCCAAAATCAGATTATTTTTAATTCTTAAAAAACGCCATTATTTTATTT
>NW_015506357.1:32432-41193 GCF_001515645.1 Sinocyclocheilus grahami
TCGGTCGGCGCCGGACCGCGAATTTAACCACCCGTAACTCCCGAACCCGGAGGCTATCGACGCAGCGGTGGTCTCATTCGAAAGAGGGCTTCGAGACGTACACTCGATTCGCGTTCGAGAGGGATCCTCGAGCTGAAGAGATCCCCCGAATTTGGTGCGGATTCGCCGCACTGTTACGGAGATATGGCCGTTTAAAGTTGGTTAATAAATAACAATTTGGTCCCTCGATATCTCTTTGCCACCGTGAAATCTTCTCAGTCTCTCCAAGTGTATAAATACGGCCGGGAAGTAAGAAAACACACATTCAAATGGTATTCTCAAATACTTCAATTTATTCACAGAAATACAGATCTTATATAGGCATGTCGAGGGGAGTTTTCACCCTCTTAACCAATGAGGATAGGGGGACATACCCATACAGGATGTTTTTCCCAAGAACATGTGTTTTGTATAAAATTGCCACATATACAGAAAAACATATCCATATAAGGAATAGACTTCCTGGCGACGGAGGCTGAACCCCCCTTATAAATCAGCACAAACTCCTTTACCTTGAATATTGAGTAAGAGACATTCAAACACCATACAAGAGAGAGAGAGAACAGATAGAGGAGGGGTGATTCAGAGAAGGAGAGAGAAAGAGTGAGAAAGGAGGGGTAAGGCATTCTCAAAACACAAAGTTTCAATGGTTTTCCATTGACTTAAGCTTTAAAGCGTTTCATCCAGGTCGCCAGTAGCAAACGGTGGAGAAACTGCTGGACAAACTAAATAATTACACCATTTCAAGCATTTTATCTGCATTATATGCTCTGTAAAAAAAATTTCATATCGGCGGCATATTCGCCGATACCGATATATTGGTGACAGGCTCATATCGGCTGATAATATCGGCAAAACGATATATCGGTCAGGCTCTAGTTAGTTCGCCCAAAAATGAAAATTAGCCCATAAATTACTCACCCTCAAGTCATCCTAGGTGTTTCAGACGAATCCAGTCGGAATTACATTCAAAATTGTCTTTGATATTTCAAGCTGTTTAATGCCACTCAGCGGGTGTTGCATGCATCAGTCCAAAAGAAGTTAAATAAAAAGCGTCCATCCATAAAAAATTTGTCTCACACGGCTCCGGGGGGTGAACAAAGGCCTTCTGTAGCGAATCGATGCATTTTTGTAAGAAAAATATCCATATTCAATACGTAATAATCACTTTAATGTAGCTTGTGCCAACAGTCCTACACAGAAGCAGCTCTGGGCGGATGACGTATGAGTTCAGCCTTGCGCATGCGCCGCTCAGAAGTGACGAATGCGGAAACGCAGGGGAGAGATCAAAACAAAACAACGGTCACTTATTAGAAGTACAAAACGAGGATTTGTAAAGAAGAATGTCAGAGGATTTCGATATAAGCCAAGAGGAGCCTGGTTTTCCTTTGCTAAAGTAAGGAAACTTTGCTTCCTTTGCTCCTGTTAACAAACGTTGGTTTTCACGAGATTCACCGGCGTATGCGCAACACTGAACTCATACGTCATCCTCTTGGAGCTGCTTCCGTGTAGGACTGTTGGCAATATACACCATAATTTTTGCTCATACAGATAAGAGTAATACATTATTAGAAACTGTCAAGGGTCTACTTGTATTTGTATACACTCACAAAATCAGCAAGATGTTGTGTTTTAGTAAAATTAAGAAAACAAACAGGACGCGCTCTCTTCCATCCCTGTCTCTGTGCACTGGAAAGGTATTTGGCATTTTATTTTAAAATACATTTTGATGTATCTTTGCCCAATCCTGGAGATGGCGAGTCAGCATCCACTTCATCTTTGCAGCTGACACACTAACTGTGAAAACACTAGTTTATTAATAAACAGTTAAAATATCTCCTTGCTATTTTTCCCCAACACATAGTTTTCTTCTGCCGGTGTTTTGTGGCAAGCTTAATATATAGCTTTATAGGCTATATATTAAAGCCTCATTATGGTTTAGTTCTCCACCCCCCAGTATATATCTAATTCAATTAATAAAAATGTGAGATTAGTTGACTAATCGCACATTTAGTTGACTACTAGTCGACTAGAAAAATCTTAAGTCGGGGGAAGCCCTAATTACTATCAATTGAAACCAGGCGGTTAATGAAAGTAGCCTAGGAAATATATGAAAAACAAGGTGTTTGAGTGTACTTTCCAGCAATCATGGTAATGGTAATTGTAACCAGGTGAAGATATTAGCAACCCCTTCAATTGAGCCTAATGATATTTTGAACTAGAATATCATCTTTTCAGTTCAAAGAGACTGGAATTATTCAGTTTTTACGTATGTTTTCTGTGATCTACGTAATTCCTTTGGTGAATTGGGCACCGTGAAGTCAGCACAGTTATCGCATACATAACAGACACACTTTTAGTGACCGCAGTTAATTTTTAGTAAATTTGCTCTTCAATATTCTTAACCATGAACTAAAAGAGTGCAAATATAACTTTTTTAGTGCAATGCATGCTAATATTCTGAAGTTAAATTCCTAATGTTAATCAAAATGATGACTGGACATGAAATGGGATTTGAGTGTGGAGGCCCTGACAATCTTACATTACCCCAAAGAGTCTTTTGTTATATTGAGACCTCAGTATTAAACTTGAATTTGAAACAAGACAGGATGTAAACCAGACTTTGACAAGACCTTCCTGTTATGCACAAAAAAATTTTGGTGATATCTTCTCAACTACATCATGAAACCCGCAATGTATATAACTAACCACATATGATGAATATGAAAAGCTAACTGGTGACACACTGTACGAGAACCCACGTCATCATGTTGTGTGCAGATCTGGGTAAGTAAAGGAATAGGTCACCCAAAGAAAGTTAATTTGCTAATCCTCATGTTTTTTTTAACTTGTTTGACTTTTGAGGGAATGCACAATTAGTTATTAGCAATAGAATGTCCAAGCTACTCTTTTTCGTACAATGAAAGTCAATGCATTGCTGACCACGGCTGTCAAGCAACAACTAATGAAAAACATTGTGGAAAAATTGCAGAAGACGACTTCAAAAGATTTAGAATAAAAGACATATGGACTACTTTTATGATGCTATTTTGTCAGGCATGGTCACCATCTACTGTCATTGTATAGAAAAGAGCACTTTGCTAAATTTGTCCTTTAGTGTTACACAAAAGTAAGTCATATAGATTATCACATGAGCGGAATTTACTTTGGGGTGAACTATACCTTTACAGGGCAACATTTTTTATAATTTATGCCATCATTTTATAATTCAATTATTTACTTAAAGTTCACCTGTAATGTTAGTAAAGTATTATTCCAAAACATATATATGTCATGCCAATTTTCATTGTTAACATGTTAACGGGACTTACAACACACCGTCGATGGCAGTATCAGTTAAACCATTTAACAACATGTTGGCTTGCAATTCATGAATTAGAGAGTTGTTCACCACTATTACAATATTTCTGACAGATTTTCTTTCATATTAATAATGTTAAACTTCTCTGACCCTCATACTACTGCCCTTATTCTGTGAAAACTCACTCCCTCTCATCATAATTCTCTCCTTCTCCCATTTTTTTTATTAGGAGTAAATGAATCTGTGAGGACCTCTACTGTTTCTAAAGGTAAATTCTTTGCTTGTAGTCATCCAGAGAGACAATATTCTCTAACTTCAATGATCTAAAATCAATCACATGAAATTGGGTATTATGTAGTGACTATAACCTGTTAAACAAATGAAAACTTTAGGGGATTAGACGTGAATTAGAACTCTGGACATTTTCTCAACCAACTTCATGAGGTGCATTAGAAACAGTATTTAAAGGAGTTTGTTTTCTTCGCTATCACTTTTTTCTATAGGTATATGTGACATCTTTCATTCAATTTTAAGGGGCTGTCAAGCTCCCAAAAGGCAGAAAACCTCTATTTTTTAGAGCTATGGTGGAGGAAATATTTTCAGTGAACAACATCTTTCTATTTGTTCCTCACACAAAGCTGCTCAATGGATACTGAAGACTTGGAATGTAGCATAGAAATCATTTGGGCTTTTTTATGGTGTATTAATCCTTTTGGAGCTCTATAGCTTGGTCACTGTTTATGATTTTTCCATATAGTGAAAACATACTTTCTTCATAGTTTTCCATGATAGAAAGTCATTTGGGTTTGGAACAACATGTGTGAATAATTTATGATTTTTTTTTTTAAACAAACAAACCCATCAAATCTCTTTCATTTAGGAGACGATTTAGGAGCCTTTTCTAGTGGTTATAAATGTGAGTGCCATTTATTGTTGTTAATTTCTTAAAAAAAAAAATTATATATATATATATATATATGTATGTATAATTATTATAGTATTATAATTATTATATGTCTAGATGTCTAGTATATATGCTCTTTTTTTATTTTTAAAGTCATTGTTCAATCTACATTTTTTAATAAATCCTGCCCTTTACAATTCTTGTCTGTTGTTGATGTGCTTGAGCAGAACGCCACACCAGTATATTTCTCCGCTCTGTGCTCATTATTGTATTTTGAAAGTTTCTTTCTTTCTTTGTATTTTAATCAACATTTAGCAACAGTAGGTGGAGTTACAGGCATAATTCTCCTTTGCCTGATGGCAGCAGTATTGCTTTTATGGTGGAGGTTTGTCTTATAAAATCTATTATGGTTTGAAGCTTCAACTTACAGGCTTTTTGCAGCTTCTGCCTTAATTGTTTTCACCCTCCGACCCACAGGTCAAGAAATCGGCAAACAAACAGGAACAAACCGGATCCAAACAGGAACCAACTAATTCTTACCAACTCAGTTGCCTGCACTTCCTACACATCTGTACCACAAAGTTCAGCAGCTGACAAGTTCACAGAAGACTCTGAAAGTGACAAAAATCAACCACAAATGGGCATCGCTCATGGTGCAGACACGTGATAAGACTCCCAATAAGTCTTGCTCAGACTGTCAGTCCATATCCAATTTTTGCATAGCTTTTTTTCTTTTGCCATACTTTCTTATGCCACATAAAACGGAAACATATCAGACATTGTTTGAAGAAAACATGCTTAATGTCTTTGCAGAAATAAAGCTATGTTGTTTTAAGGTGCAAGTCGAGCAGAAAATTACAATATACTGCTGGTCTACACAGAGACCGGCAGAGACGGTAACATGGAATAAAGCTGTGTATTCCAGCTTCCTACGTTTCTGTAATAATCATAACATAAAATGTAATAATCCAGTGCAATGGCAACAGGTTGCCATGTTGAAAGACATCATCTGTATTGCAAACCCTGTTGCTTGGGGTAGGCATACCAACATTGGCACAGAAACCAATGCAGAGCATCACGGGGCACATAAATAGGATCTGAACAGGTGAGATACAGTGTGGACAATCATTTAGATCAGATTCCAATCGGATACTCAAATAATCGAATTTGGACTGACAGTGTGAACGTAGTTTTAAATACTTTTCATTCCATGAAATATACCAGCCTAAATGCACATATCTGATCAACATCCATCTAATGTACCTCATCTCGCCCTCTACTTTTTTAATGTTAACATAAAATGAATAAAGTTTTATATTGTTTTTAATCCATGGTCTTTGTATGTATATTGATCAATGAGAAAACACACAAGCAACTTTTAGATCAGGGTTTCACAGTTTTTAGAATTGCGTGGAAAAACAGTATGTCCAGCTATTGACAGGCTCTAAAAGCTGCCAGGGCCGAGCATATCCACAAACTCATAGAAAATAACCAAAACAATCCAAGGTTTTTATTTAGCACAGTAGCTAGATTAACAAATAACCAGACGCCATCCGATCTAAATATTCCCTCACAGTAATGACTTTATGAATTTATTCTCTGATAAAATAGATAATATCAGAAATACAATAACAAATGTAGATTCTACAGCGTATAATACTTCAGCTTCATTCATCGCACCAAAAGATAAACTGCAGTGCTTTACAACTATAGGACAGGAAGAGCTAAATAAACTTATCACTGCATCTAAACCAACAACATGCCTGTTAGATCCTGTACCCACTAAATTACTGAAAGAGTTGTTACCTGTAGCAGAAGAACCGCTTCTCAATATTATTAACTCGTAGTTGTCTTTAGGTCACGTCCCAAAAACATTCAAGTTGGCGGTCATTAAGCCTCTTATTAAGAAACCACAACTAGATCCTAGTGAACTGGCTAATTACAGACCCATCTCAAATCTTCCTTTTATGTCTAAAATTTTAGAAAAAGTTGTGTCTGCTCAATTGTGCTCCTGCCTGCAAAAAAATGATCTCTATGAAGAATTGGGTTAAACAAATCAATTTTGCTTGGTTGGAACAGCAGCTACGCTAATTATGTCTCTATTTGTTTCTCTGTTTTTGCCACGTAACTAGGATTTACGCAAGCTTCAGTCTGGATTCAGAACACCTGAGAAGAGATAATGCCAACCCCTCAGAGGACCTCAGATGATGCCAACCCTGAAACAACATACAGAACTACCACATTTTGCTATAAGTTTGATTGCATCATATAATAATTGCTGTTAATAGTGTTCATCGTCTGTTTGATTACATCTTTAATTGAATTTTCCGTACATTTCTGCCATATGTACATTAACTGACAGTCACCATTGATAAGCTACCACTAAATATTGTAGAAACATAATTTGCTGTAAAGTTGCTTTGCAATGATTTGTATCATGAAAAGCGCTGTACAAATAAACCTGAATTGAATTGAAAACTTGAATTACTCACCCTCAAGGCATCCTAGGTGTATATGACTTTCTTCTTTCAGATGAATCCAATCGGAGTTATATAAAAATTGTCTGTTTAATGGCAGTCAGCGGGTGTTACAGTTCATGGGTCGCGGAAGCAGGGGGGCCGCCCAGGCCAAATGATTGGTTATCATCCAGCAGTGTATTTGATTTCTTAGGCAATTAAAAGACAAAAAATAAAGCCTGTCAATTAGACAAAAGTAAAAAGTTGTTCGTTTTTTTTTTTTTTTACATTTCTGTCCCCCTCATTTTTACAATGATGGCTCCACCCCTATGTGTGCAAGTACAGAAAACAGTGCACGAGTCTTCTTGTGCTTGAATGGTTTAATGACATATTAAAATGTGCACAAAGGAATTGATAAGAGGAATCAAAATTTTAATTTAATTTAATAGATTTTGGATTCCCAAGCCAAGGTATGGGTTAACATGTTAAATAAAATGCTCTTTTTTTGTCCTAACGAAAATGTGCCTGGAGTCCACCTTTGTTATTATAACAAACTACACTTTCAATGTGATTTTAAACCATTCAAGTCAAGTAGACTCGCGGGCTGTTTTCTCTGCTGCACACACATCCTTGTGTAAGTGTTCTTTAGTATGTTGATTTTCATTCATATTATTCAGCTAACTAGGACATATTTTGTAATAAGATGATATCTAAGATTTTTTATTATTTATTTATTTATTATAGTGGAGTGCCTCCACTCAAGCGGTCTCTCTCTCTCTTACTGTGCAAATGATCTTTTGACAGTCTCACCAAACTTTAACTTAGTCTATAATATCAAATTCATTACAACATAGAACCCTTCATCATTCAAAGAGGTTAAAAATGTCAAAGTTTATATATCTCAAATCTCAATTTAGACTATTTAAAATACATTATGCTAGGAGAATTTCTTGTCGCCCAATACACTTTTTAGTGTGGGTGGAGATGAAGAAGAAGGAGCATTTCTTAAAATCATTTTTACCTCAAATGCTTAGTTCCCTTAACCTTTGTTATCCAAGCCATCTCTTGATTCAGCAAAAGCTGTCTTCATTTTTAGCCACCACCATGTCTTGTAATTATCCTATGCCATGCCCAAGGACCTGCATCAGTAAAAACTATGATATAGACATATTAGTTCAATATCATCTCAGCCTCATACATTCAGGGATTCATCATAACTCTGCATAGGAGACTTTTCATACAGTTCTTGCCAGTAAAGCAGACACTTCATGATCCTGAAATAAATTAAGAAATTTTGTCTCAAAATAATGGCTGGTCTCAGATGGTTCTTGAAAGCCCATTGCCATTAACTCTTCATAAATAAGCTCCTTTTCCTCAGGGTGTGATTCCCTGGCATATATAGTTGCATCAAGTTGTGGACGCTTCGTCACAGTGAAAAACAAGCCATCAAGGAATGCGGTTGCTGGTGATCAGGTCTGGAGGAGCTCACATTTTTTAGGCAGATAGCTGTACTTCCTACAGTTCCCCCCTTAATGATGCTCTAGGCCAATCAAGCATCCGCTCAACTCTGCTTCCATCTCACATATAACACCTCCCTTCTGGGCAGGTGCCCAGTGGCGGTGACCCCCTGCCTTAGGTTGTCATTGAGAAATCACCTCATGCACACCGGTAACCGCTCTTTCCCACTGCAACATCCTTGACAGTTTTCTTCCAGAATCTGGTATTTTCCACAGCTTAGGAAAGGTGCACTCAAGAACCATGAGATCCATCGACACCACCTACTAGTGTTAAAACATTGAGACAGGTTAATCACACTATTTAATCACTAAAATCAATTGGATATCTTCAAACCATCATGCTGTGGTTACTCAGTGAATTTAGATATCTCACCCATCCATTCAGTGTAATGTTCTGCTACTTCTGTAGCCGGAGCCATCAGGCCCTGTATGATGGTGGAGACTAAAAATAAGACATAAGTTATTGCTCATAGAACAAGCAGCAATACAACCGTTTAACTATTCAAAATCATTACCTCTATAG
>NW_015506357.1:58807-72248 GCF_001515645.1 Sinocyclocheilus grahami
ATGCCAACCCCTCAGAGGACCTCAGATGATGCCAACCCTGAAACAACATACAGAACTACCACATTTTGCTATAAGTTTGATTGCATCATATAATAATTGCTGTTAATAGTGTTCATCGTCTGTTTGATTACATCTTTAATTGAATTTTCCGTACATTTCTGCCATATGTACATTAACTGACAGTCACCATTGATAAGCTACCACTAAATATTGTAGAAACATAATTTGCTGTAAAGTTGCTTTGCAATGATTTGTATCATGAAAAGCGCTGTACAAATAAACCTGAATTGAATTGAAAACTTGAATTACTCACCCTCAAGGCATCCTAGGTGTATATGACTTTCTTCTTTCAGATGAATCCAATCGGAGTTATATAAAAATTGTCTGTTTAATGGCAGTCAGCGGGTGTTACAGTTCATGGGTCGCGGAAGCAGGGGGGCCGCCCAGGCCAAATGATTGGTTATCATCCAGCAGTGTATTTGATTTCTTAGGCAATTAAAAGACAAAAAATAAAGCCTGTCAATTAGACAAAAGTAAAAAGTTGTTCGTTTTTTTTTTTTTTTACATTTCTGTCCCCCTCATTTTTACAATGATGGCTCCACCCCTATGTGTGCAAGTACAGAAAACAGTGCACGAGTCTTCTTGTGCTTGAATGGTTTAATGACATATTAAAATGTGCACAAAGGAATTGATAAGAGGAATCAAAATTTTAATTTAATTTAATAGATTTTGGATTCCCAAGCCAAGGTATGGGTTAACATGTTAAATAAAATGCTCTTTTTTTGTCCTAACGAAAATGTGCCTGGAGTCCACCTTTGTTATTATAACAAACTACACTTTCAATGTGATTTTAAACCATTCAAGTCAAGTAGACTCGCGGGCTGTTTTCTCTGCTGCACACACATCCTTGTGTAAGTGTTCTTTAGTATGTTGATTTTCATTCATATTATTCAGCTAACTAGGACATATTTTGTAATAAGATGATATCTAAGATTTTTTATTATTTATTTATTTATTATAGTGGAGTGCCTCCACTCAAGCGGTCTCTCTCTCTCTTACTGTGCAAATGATCTTTTGACAGTCTCACCAAACTTTAACTTAGTCTATAATATCAAATTCATTACAACATAGAACCCTTCATCATTCAAAGAGGTTAAAAATGTCAAAGTTTATATATCTCAAATCTCAATTTAGACTATTTAAAATACATTATGCTAGGAGAATTTCTTGTCGCCCAATACACTTTTTAGTGTGGGTGGAGATGAAGAAGAAGGAGCATTTCTTAAAATCATTTTTACCTCAAATGCTTAGTTCCCTTAACCTTTGTTATCCAAAGCATCTCTTGATTCAGCAAAAGCTGTCTTCATTTTTAGCCACCACCATGTCTTGTAATTATCCTATGCCATGCCCAAGGACCTGCATCAGTAAAAACTATGATATAGACATATTAGTTCAATATCATCTCAGCCTCATACATTCAGGGATTCATCATAACTCTGCATAGGAGACTTTTCATACAGTTCTTGCCAGTAAAGCAGACACTTCATGATCCTGAAATAAATTAAGAAATTTTGTCTCAAAATAATGGCTGGTCTCAGATGGTTCTTGAAAGCCCATTGCCATTAACTCTTCATAAATAAGCTCCTTTTCCTCAGGGTGTGATTCCCTGGCATATATAGTTGCATCAAGTTGTGGACGCTTGTCACAGTGAAAAACAAGCCATCAAGGAATGCAGTTGCTGGTGATCAGGTCTGGAGGAGCTCACATTTTTTAGGCAGATAGCTGTACTTCCTACAGTTCCCCCCTTAATGATGCTCTAGGCCAATCAAGCATCCGCTCAACTCTGCTTCCATCTCACATATAACACCTCCCTTCTGGGCAGGTGCCCAGTGGCGGTGACCCCCTGCCTTAGGTTGTCATTGAGAAATCACCTCATGCACACCGGTAACCGCTCTTTCCCACTGCAACATCCTTGACAGTTTTCTTCCAGAATCTGGTATTTTCCACAGCTTAGGAAAGGTGCACTCAAGAACCATGAGATCCATCGACACCACCTACTAGTGTTAAAACATTGAGACAGGTTAATCACACTATTTAATCACTAAAATCAATTGGATATCTTCAAACGTCACAGTGAAAAACAAGCCATCAAGGAATGCGGTTGCTGGTGATCAGGTCTGGAGGAGCTCACATTTTTTAGGCAGATAGCTGTACTTCCTACAGTTCCCCCCTTAATGATGCTCTAGGCCAATCAAGCATCCGCTCAACTCTGCTTCCATCTCACATATAACACCTCCCTTCTGGGCAGGTGCCCAGTGGCGGTGACCCCCTGCCTTAGGTTGTCATTGAGAAATCACCTCATGCACACTGGTAACCGCTTACTCCCACTGCGACATCCTCGACAGTTTTCTTCCAGGATCTGGTATTTCCTGCAGCTTAGGAAAGGTGCACTCAAGAACCATGAGAGCCATTGACACCACCTACTAGTGTTAAAACGTTGAGACAGGTTAATCACACTAATATTTAATCACTAAAATCAATTGGATATCTTCAAACATCATGCTGAGATTACTCAGTGAATTTAGATTTCACACCCGTCCATTCAGTGTAATGTTTTGCTACTTCTGTAGCCGGAGCCATTGGGCCCTTTATGATGGTGGAGACTCAAATTAAGACAGATAAGTTACTGGTCATAGAACAAGCAGCAATACAACTGTTTAACTATTCAAAATCATTACCTCTATAGTTCAGGGTCTGTATTATGATTTTAAAGACCTCATGTCTCTTCAACAATAGCCCCTAGATTGTTATGAAGTCTTTTTACAATCTCTTATTTCTTAAATGCATTGGGCAGTTTAAACATTTAACTACCAATTGCCCTCATAATGCATAAAATCAGAACTCCTTGTAGCATGTCCTTTAACATCACAGGGTCTATGATTTTCAACTGAAACATTGCTTTACTATAAATAGCTTGTTATCACTTATGACACAGGCTCAGATAACAGCATTTAGCTCACTTTGAATGAGAGAGAGAACTCTGAGGGATTCAGGACTGGTAGAAATGCATTTTCATTAGCTTTTAACAATTTCATTGTACTATCGCTTTACACTAGCCCAGCTTAAAACTCGTCAGAAATGACATGCATTTTCAAATAAACATCTCTATTTGACTTTATTTTTGCAACTCAAAGGTTTCTTCAAAGTTAGTTATTTTGCAGTCCTTGTCGGTACATTTACATCAACTTTATCCATTCATTCTGGCCATGGCTTTGGAATTTCAACAATGGTTTTAAATCTGTCAGGGGTTATCAGACAAAGTTATGTTATGGGTCGTGCTAGCATGCTTTCTTCAAAGTTATTTTGAAACCCCCGTTTATGTTACTTGTTTACAACATTATCATCTCATATGCAAACAGTCATTTTTTCACTGGAAATTGGCATTTGGCTATGATGCTGAGTGGCAAAATATTTGCAATCCGACAGTAAAATTACTCTTTTGCCCAAACATCAGTAAGCATAGAAATTACAAATTTTCAATCAGAACATGTCTCTGTTATTTTTATAGCTTAAGCCAGAGTCATGGTGTGGGGATGAGATAAAAACAGCTGTTTGGACTGGAACAGATGTATGATATAATTCTTTGTCATTTAAACAAAGAATCAGATTAAATCATCACTCAGTTACTTCTGGGATTATTTTGAACAAATATCCACTTTACACATCTGAAAATAGGCACAAACATTTAGAAATTTGTATCTTGTTTCTGGTTCTTTCTTTGTTTGCAGCTAATCAAGTTTTTGTTTTAACTTTCCAATCAGAATCAAAGCGCAGGCTGACCATTCTTTTAATGAATTCAAATAATATCTTTAAGGTGAGAGCTTCAGAGCCAGGCTGTTTACAGCATTTGCTCTCTTGTGTTTCATTATTTCTATCAGGACTAAGCAAGTTACCTAATTTGTCAGCCATATTCTATCACAAAACAAAAACCAAAAGAGAAGATAGCAGCAAGAGATTGAGGCAGTAATCTTACCAAGAGCACTTGGCTTCTGCGTGATGAAACTGCAAATTCTGTCAGGACTACTATCGTCAAATATGATTGACAATTAGCATACAGTTTGGATTGGCGGTATGGTTCTGTTCTGGGCAAGAACTCCCTGCACATCCATGCAGCCTAGCATGGATGAGAGCAGGGAGAGCAGCAATAACCCCCCAGGGTAAACAGAACAGAACCAACATAAATGTACTGCAGATACTGTCAAAGTTCAATAATTTTATGTACATGTTTTAGAATTAGTCTGATTCAAAGGAGAATCAGAAGGCTGAATCCTGACTGACAGAGGAGGAGTTGGGGATGGAGGAGGGTAATTAGCTATTGAGCAATGCAAAAACTGCTGATAATACTGAGGGACCTTATATATGAATGCTTAGATAGGTGTTGTATTCCCATAGGTAAATGGGGATCAGCTGAGAGTCAGCTGATGCGAGCTTGACTAACGTGACCTGCCAGAACTAACGCTTGATGTACAGTATATTCCAGAATTTCCATATACTGGTCCAATCCAATTAGGGTCATGAAAAGAAAATTTTAGCTTTTTCAGGGTTGTTCCTGATGCATCCCAGATCAATCAATCATTGCCGTATCTTATATATATGGATATGAGTATTTATTTTTCAACTATTATTATTTTAACACTATTTTTGGTTACTCTTTTCCCTAACCAACTGACCTGACCTGATCGCTAAACTCAGGGCACCCCTGTCTGAGACGGAAGGAATAGAGAGTTGGTTGAGCAATTTACGACTAGAACCCCCCTTCTAACATCTTACATTCTCTCTGTATTTTATATACCTTAACACAGACTGCACTATCTGGCCTCTACGGCTCTCAGTGCCACAGAATAGAGAATGCGTTTTGCACATCTCTCAAATCCAAGTCTACTTCTAAGACCTATAGGTGTGCATCCGCACACCTTTCCACACACACAGAGTAACTTAACGTTACAGGTGTACCTCAACCTAGACACCAGTTTACCCAAAACAAATTCACACAAAGTCTGGTGTTCCTCATTCAAGTCTGAGTGAGTATCGCTCTCCCTTCTCTCACACTCCCTCCACCACAGACAGTCCTTAACCAAGAATAATTTTAAAAGATCAAATCTTTCTTTCCTACCTTTCTTTCGTTGATTGATCAGGGATGTCACCGAAGAACGATTGCCCGCATTCTCCACCATTAACTGTAGGGGAATTTACAGTTAAAACCCAAGGACCAGATATGATGAATGAAGACCATGAGTCAGAGATGCGATCAATTAAAGAAAATGTTACTGAAGAAAATAGTTTGCAGTTTCATAAGCAGAAGCCAGCTTCGATACTCGGATGGAGTTCGTAGGCCGCTCTGCATACATGTCAAAAACACCAATAATTATACTCTAACAGAGGTCACTAATTACGTCAATACATATCTCTTAAGTGATTATTTAGGCTACAGAGATCAGGAGTCAGACAAAACAGGTATCTCCAGAGACCTATTCCTGATCAGGGGGGCATCCGATGACGAGCTTCTCCACTTACTGAGGAAAAGATGCCGACACACAGAGAAAACTTATCTTCTGTTCAAGGTGGCCTGGCTCTGGCGAGAATCATATCAGCATTCAGCATGGTTCATTACACACACACACACACACACACACACACTATGCCTGTCTATTTTTAGAGAGTAAAAATAAGGAATAACGCAGGATTATTTCATATTTATAATGAGGAAAAGATGCCGACACACAGAGAAAACTTATCTTCTGTTCAAGGTGGCCTGGCTCCGGCGAGAATCATATCAGCATTCAGCATGGTTCATTACACACACACACACACACACACACTATGCCTGTCTATTTTTAGAGAGTAAAAATAAGGAATAACGCAGGATTATTTCATATTTATAATAATGAAATAATGAAATAATTTTATTATGAAGGATATGGTAGATCCACTCCTTCAGTCAAAATCGAGGGGTCAAGGGTATGTCCATTAGGGGTGTAACGGTACGTGTTTTCGTACCAAACGGTTCATGGGGTAAATTTCTTTATGGATACTTTGTAGTTGAGTATCAAAGATATTAGCAACTTTTACTCTTTACTTCACTACATTATTGAATGAGTATCTGTACTCTTTACTCCACTACATTTGAAATGAGTGTTGCAGTTACACATTACATTTTGCTTGGACCTAGATTTTTCTGCAGCAGTTTATTTCTGTGATACTGCTTATTACAGGAAAGTACTGCATCTTGTGCGTTTTGCCCTTACTCACCCAAACTTGTCAACAAGGGTACTTTATGTGAATGCGAGTTCCTTAGCAAGTATTTGTGAATCACAGGTGTTTTATATATGAGATGAGGACATGACTGCAGCCGGCAATGAGGTCAAAACCAGCACATCCACTGCAAGAAGGCTTAGGCTTTTTAATTTTACTTAACATTATTTTATTTATCCATTATACTGAAGAGACCTTTTTGAAGGATATTGTTTTTTTGTTTTCTTTTTGTAATTTTGAGGTGTTCAGTTTTATTTAGGTTTTAGAAAATAAACGTGATTGCTCGCCTCACAGATCAACTCTTTCTTGTCGTTGTTACATGTATGTATATATATATATATATATATATATATATATATATATATGCTATTTTAAAAATCCTTTCACTTTCAGTTATCCTTTCACTTTAAGTTAAAGAGTGTATTTTTATTGTTTTTTGTTTAAGTAATTAAAATTATAAGTGTTTTCTTTCACCATAAAGTTCAGAAATTTAGTACGTAGCATTTGGCTTTGGTGGTATGACAATATGAAATGGTAATGATGAATTTCTGGGTAGAAAAAGTGACAAAATATTGGTTTTATTGTCTAAGAAACAGAACGTCTAATCTTTAATATTTTTAAAAATAGTTTTATTTACTTACAGTTTTATCCTGTTAACATCACCAGAGAACTAGCGGAGAATAATTAATGTTTCGCATTATTCACACGCCACATAGAACCACAGATTTAAGAATCAGGTTTTTTTAGTTGTTGTTGCGAAAGAATCAGAAGAGTATGCGGAAAGCATAAACGTTTTAATGTAATAACTATGCTAAGCTAAAACGTTGATTTGCACCGTGCCTGCAATATGATGCCCAAAAATGCTGTTCGCGCTTGCGCCATAAAATCACGTTTATTCTAAAAAGAGCTGCCCCCAAAATACTGTCTTGCAAGGCAGCTCACAAGGATGTGAGACACACCAGAGTGTTTGGCATGATACGGGGTTTGTAGCAGCACAACATGCATAAACCAGTGTTGTTTAAAGGGTTAGTTCACCCAAAAATGAAAATTAGGCTGCGTTTTACCCCCGAGGCATCCTAGGTGTATATGACTTTCTTCTTTCAGATGAATCCAGTCGAATTATATAAAAAATTGTCTTTGATCTTCCAAGCTGTTTAATGCCACTCAGTGGATGTTGCATTGCTTCTGTCCAAAAGAACTTAAATAAAAATCGCCCAGCCATAAGAAAAGTGTCTCACACGGCTCCAGGGGGTAAACAAAGGCCTTCTGTAGCGAATCGATGCATTTTTGTAAGAAAAATATCCATATTCAAAACGTAATAATCACTTGAATCTAGCTTGCACTCACTGTTGTAAACAGAAGCAGTTCTGGGGGAATGACGTATGAGGTTGGCTTTGCGCATGCGCCGCTCAAAAATGACGCACGTGGAAGCGCTATTTCATTTTGGTGTTACATAGTGTCAGGTTTGTTTGGTGTCTAGAGGTTTGTGTGCATCCCATCTGGTTTCTTGCATGCCACATTCAGCTCTCCATCTGGTCAATAAATGTCCTCATGTGATATTCATTTCAATAATTAGAAACAGACTCTACAGTAACCTTAAGCCAAAATGATTAACCATGTGCACAGTTCACACAATGTTTCAGTGATGTAATAGTTTACACATTAAAATGAAACAGAAATAATGTATGAGTTGCATAACTAAGGGGCTAGTTGTCACAAGGGTTGTATAACAGTAACTATAAGATTTTAAATCAAAAATCAAATACACAAATGTTTATTTTCTCTAGCATTGGTTCTGTAAGTTGCTATTTGGGCATGTTGACACAGGCCAATGTTTGTTTAATGAATTATATTGTACCTTTTTGTTAAATCTTTCTTTGCATCTTATTTATTTATTTATTATTTGCTTGCTTGCTATATGTAAAATTGAAAAATATGGGGGGAAAAATCACTATGAGAAACATTCACTGGAGCAATAAGTGTGACATCTATAAATTAACTTTCATTGTTCTTTTTTAATGTCTCTGGTTATCATTTGAGATTCATAACACTTGTTATGCCACTCATGTTCAAAAAATATTAGGATGCAATCTAATCAATACAATCAATGTGATTCCCATAGCTATTGCTTTGCACACGCTGACACAATCATCCGATCACACCGGCTTACGGCCTCCTCCACCTGCGGACTGGATAAACCAGAGACATTCTGCATTGTGAGTAAATTTTATAAGCTAAATTGTATTATTATAAATTATTACAAATGATTGTATTACAATAACTAGAATCACCATTGAGAATGAGGAAAAACACAGAAGTAAAAAGCATTGCAGTAACTACAAATTTGGGGTAAGCAGATCTGATTGTCATTCAATTATTTTCACAATGCATAAATTATAAAAATAGTATTTAATAGTAATATTATTATTTTTTTAATTTTTCAATTATTTTTTCCATCTCTTATACATTACATATTTAACCTAAAAACATCTGATTTGATCATAATCTTTCTATGTTGTTGGGTGGGTTTCTTTCCACACTTACATTCACTGTCTGATAAACAATCAGACCTCTGTGTGGAGAGAGGGAGGATGAAGGCCCGTGTCAGATGTTCCAGACCCCCTTAGGCCACTGTTTTGCTCATTACACTATCTGTGTGGCCCATTTTTTCTGTGTATTCTGAGTTATATATTGTGAGTGATGAATTGAGCAATGGTGAGAAGCTCAGACTAAAGTCTGACTGTAAATGTCAATGTGTGATATGTGTGTGATCTGAATTGTGTGTAAATTTGATCTGGAACTTAATAGTCCAATGTCTAGCACACACTGGATTTGTAAATATGAGATGCTATCAAACCTTAAAGGAATAGTTTCAACATTTCCTCATTTACTCAACCCCATGACATTCCAAATCCTTATGACTTTCTTTTTTCATGGAGGAGATGTTTTGCAGAATGTCCTAGTGAATATTTTCCTTACAATGATAATAAATGGGGTTGGAATCTATTTAGAAACCCACCATAAATGCATCATTAAATAGCCCATAAGGTTTGTGTGCTATAATTACAAGTACACCTGCCTCTATGGTGACACCTAGGGGTGATTTTCAAGTATTGCCCTGAAACAGCATTGGCAATGAATCAGTTAAGCGAATTGAAGAATTATAGCATACAGTATATGTTTTACCCATCTTTCAGCATGTGGGTTGGGGGGGTGGTTAGTGTGCACACCTGGCATGTTGTCAGAACCTGTTACTTTAGGTTCTAATACTGTGAGAAGCATGAATATAATTAAAATAAATATTTGAAAGTTGTGTTTTTATTGTTCTGTTCTTGTAATGTGTTGTAACATCTGTCTGACAACTGAATGAACTCTTTGTGAATATGTTATTTTGGTCATGAAAAAAGAAACGATAAAAGACATCAAGCCACAACTGGCTTTTTTTTTTTTACATATTATAAAGGTTTTAATTGAAATATATGAATTGTTCTGCTGCATTAACTCCACTTTTATACTTTGCGAGAGTTAGGTTAAAAATAGGCATTTATAAGGCAAAATTATATAATAAATGATCTGGAGTATTTTGAGCTGAAACTTCACAGACACATTCTGGGGACACCAGAGACTTATATTACATATTGTAAAAAGGGGTAAAATATGTCACCTTTAAATCACAAATCAACTTAATCATGAATGAAACACTATTTTTTGTGTGTTTCTGCTTGTCTCAGCTGACCGGTGAGTGTTTCTGTAAGCCTGGTTTTGGAGGGACGACATGTGAGGAGTGCAGGGAACTGTTCTGGGGCAATCCTGAGGTCCAGTGCCACGGTGAGTCTGCACTGCGTCATTAAAACTGCTCCGTGCTGTGCTATCAGTGGGTGGAATCCGATTATCGCTGCACTAATATTTGTGCAAACTGTGCAGTGCAGTCGAATAGCACGTTTTCACCCTCAATTTTGTGCAGTACATGTACTTTAATTCCCAATAGCAGAGTTTTCATCAACACGTTTTCATGCAAATTTTGGGATTGTGCATGAAAATGAATGGATGGAAACACCAATATGCAAATAAATATTCAAAAATACAAAAATATATATAATTTTACTTCAGTTTCTCTGAAAATGTTTTCTTGAACACATTAAATTACTGTAATGCATTTGAATGTTTTTTAATGCATTTAGTTTTTTTGAGGTTTTGTAGTTATTATCCTCAGTGACAACACTAGATTCTCATTTAATTATTCTTATTTCAAAATAAAATTATAAATAAAAAAAAAAGATTATTACTCTGGAAATTTATATTTTGTTCTCTTGAACACATTTAGATGGAAACGCTTATTTCATGTATTTTTTTATGATATTGTGATACATTTAATTTGCAACTCGGATGAAAACATAATTAATGATTCATTCAATTCTTATGCACTTGTTAACATGACCTGAACATCAAGTGAAGATTTCAGACCAGACTGAACCAATCTGTTATGAAGCAGCAATGGCAAAAAAATTGCACATGAAGATATCCCTGATATGCATGAAAAAAATTTAAACAGCTGACAGTGTAAACGCGGCATATAACTCATTAACCATACAAATACAAATTAACACACTCTCAAGGAAAAAACACTTTACCACCTCCAATTAGTTCACATTTTTACCTTATTTTGGAGAATTCCAGAAAGTCTTATTTATCTATTTCAGAGAAATCTCCAATATATTTGCCAGCAGTTGATTTTAATGTAGATTGGTTCTCTTTAAGTGAGTAAGCGATTAAGCGATTAAGTGAGAAATTCTTAGTATTTCTTATTCTTGTGTAACTCAAATGCAAGATAGCATCCGAAAACTTAATGGATTCCTCCAATACATGGTTAAAATGTTACCAGACAATGTTTCCATGGTAAGCTGACAAAGTTGTCCTTGTAAGACTGGCTGCTACAAACAAATACATGCATGCACACAGCATAAATAGACTCCCAGAATGTTTAAACTGGTTGGAAAGTATATGCATATCTGTTTATTTGTGTCAGTGTGATTTATTCTCTTCTCTCTGAGTTCAAGAGACCCAGAGTTTATTTGAATAAGGGTCTGCTCTTACTTTAAGCATAAGTGTGTAGTATTCTTATTGAACTATAACCAAACAAACAATTTCCTCTTTTCTGGCTGTGTCTGGCTTACATGCGCGAGATGGACAAGACATGATTCTTGAACGCCCCCGCGTCCCAGACCGGCCTTTTTGGCGACACAGTGGAGAACTTTGCCCAGCAGGGTGAGGGACCTGCTCTTCGGGAGATGGTGAATTCACCACTCCCTCCCCCGGAGGGGGTCCGGGTGGAGAATCTTTAGTTTTTTCCCGACAAATAATCGACAAAAGAACAATTTCCTCTATCTCTGGGTCCCCAGAGGGGACGGGGGGTTGTGGACGATCCAGTGTCGTATCACACTCACCCTCCTCTCTCGCCAGTGAGCAGCAGTGGGCGGATCGGGAGGACGAACCAACGCACTACCCACGCACCCTCTGCTCGAACGCAGGTCAGTGTTACACACACTCAGACCCCGCCTCGGACTGGCTACGAGACGCCCGGGCCGGGTCCCTGCGTTCGTCCTCGCTGCCCCACTGCTCGTACACCTGTAGATCCCTTGCGTGGCATCTGGGAGCCTGGCTAGCGCTACCCAGCCCGTCTCGATGGCTTCTTTGAACCGTCAGGCTCGGCTATGCGATTCAGTTCGCCCGGCGCCCTCCCAAGTTCAGGGGCATCCACTTTACTTCAGTGAAGCAGCAGATGCCCCTGTCTTGGGTGCAGAGATCACAGTCCTACTGGTGAAGAATGCGATAGAGCCAGTCCCTCCAGCCGATATGAATGGTTTTACAGCCCCTACTTCATTGTACCCAAGAAAGGCGGTGGGTTATGACCAATCTTGGACCTGCATGTCTTGAACCGGGTCCTTCACCGTTTACCATTCAAGATGTTGACGTATGAACACATCTTAGGGTGCATCCGTCCCCGAGCTTGGTTTGCAGCGATCGACCTGAAGGACGAGTACTTCATGTGTCGACCCTTCTGCACCACAGACCATGGTTGGATGCCTCAACCACCGGCTGGGGGGCCACGTACAACGGGCTTGCAGTGTCAGGGGTTTGGACAGGGCCCCAACTGCATTGGCACATCAACTGCCTCGAGTTGCTGGCAGTGCACCTTGCCTTGATCCATCTCAAAGGGTGCTTACGAGGCAAGCATGTACTAGTCCGCACGGACAACACTGCGACAGTTGCGTACAACAACCGACAAGGTGGTCTGCGCTCCCATCACATGTCGCAACTCGCCCGCCACCTCCGGAAGCATCTGAGGTCGCTTTGTGCTGTTCACATTCCTGAGGCTGCTGAACTGGGCAGCCGACGAGCTGTCTCGAGCTGCGCTCCCGGAAGAATGGCAACTCCATTCCCAGACGGTCCAGCTGATTTGGAGACGTTTCGGAGCCACTCAGGTAGACCTGTTTGCCTCTCCAGAAACCTCTCACTGCCAGTTGTTCTACTCCCTGACCGAGGGAACACTCGGCTCGGATACACTGGCACACAGCTGGCCGCAGGGCCTTCGCAAGTATGCGTTTCCCCCAGTGAGCCTTCTTGCACAGACACTATGCAAGGTCAGGGAGGACGAGGAGCAGCGCCCTATTGGCCCACCCAGACCTGGTTCCCGGAACTAATGCTCCTCGTGACAGCCCCTCCTTGGCCGATTCCTCTGAGGAAGGATCTACTGACTCAGAGACGGGACACCCTTTGGCACCCACGTCCAGACCTCTGGAAACTTCATGTCTGGTCCCTGGACGGGACGCGGAGGTTCTAGATGACCTACCCCAAGAGGTAGTTGACACCATCACTTCAGCGAGAGCACTGTCTACGAGACACGATACGCTTTGAAGTGGAAACCTGTTCGTTGAGTGGTGTTCTTCTCACCGAGAAGACACCCGAAGATGCCCGATCAGAGTCATGCTGTCCTTTTTGCAGCAACGGTTGGAGCGAGGGCTGTCTCCCTCCACCCTCAAAGTCTATGTCGCTGCAATTGCTGCTAACCACGGGTAGAAGGGAAGCCGCTGGGGAAGCATGACCTGATCATCAGGTTCCTTAGGGGGGC
>NW_015506357.1:72301-110790 GCF_001515645.1 Sinocyclocheilus grahami
TCTGGTGCTCACGGCACTACAGCAGGGCCCATTTGAGCCTTTGCAGACGGTTGAGCTGAAGTTCCTCTCAATGAAGACTTTGCTCCTGCCTTGCACTGGCCCCATCAAGAGGGTAGGGGACCTGCACGCGTTTTCGGTCTACGATTCGTGCCTAGAGTTCAGGCCGGCCGACTCCCAGGTAACCCTGAGGCCCCGGCCTGGCTATGTGCCCAAGGTTCCCACTACTCCCTTCAGGGATCAGGTGGTGAGCCTGCAAGTGCTGCCCCCGAAGGAGGCAGACCCAGCCCTAGCTTTGCTCTGTCCCGTCCGAGCCTTAAGGTGCTACGTAGACCGGACGCAAAGCTTCAGGACCTCAGACCAGCTCTTTGTCACAGAGGCCGGCAGAAGATAATGCTGTCTCTAAGCAGAGGATGGCCCACTGGATAGTGGATGCCATCACCCTGGCTTATCAGGCACAGGGTGTGCCCTGCCCGTTCAGGTTGCGTGCTCACTCAACTAGAAGTGTTGCATCCTCCTGGGCGCTGGCTCGTGGTGCCTCGCTGGCAGATATCTGTAGAGCTGCGGGCTGGGCGACCCCTAACACGTTCACTAGATTCTATAGCCTTCGTGCGGAGCCGGTATCCTCCTGTGTTCTCACCTCAAATGGGTAGAAGCACTGAGAGGCCCCGGCTTCGGGTCGGCTTGCAAAACCACTCCAGAGAGTCCATACAGCAGACCCTGTTGAGTTCCTCCGTCCCCTCGGCAGCCAGACGTGGCGGAGCGTCCGGCGCCAGGCCTTCACTCGCTGAATCCTCGAGAACCGGTAGAAGGCTGGGTTCCATATGTAAGACCTAAGTGGATCCCATTAGTTCACATTTTTACCTTATTTTGGAGAATTCCAGAAAGTCTTATTTATCTATTTCAGAGAAATCTCCAATATATTTGCCAGCAGTTGATTTTAATGTAGATTGGTTCTCTTTAAGTGAGTAAGCGATTAAGCGATTAAGTGAGAAATTCTTAGTATTTCTTATTCTTGTGTAACTCAAATGCAAGATAGCATCCGAAAACTTAATGGATTCCTCCAATACATGGTTAAAATGTTACCAGACAATGTTTCCATGGTAAGCTGACAAAGTTGTCCTTGTAAGACTGGCTGCTACAAACAAATACATGCATGCACACAGCATAAATAGACTCCCAGAATGTTTAAACTGGTTGGAAAGTATATGCATATCTGTTTATTTGTGTCAGTGTGATTTATTCTCTTCTCTCTGAGTTCAAGAGACCCAGAGTTTATTTGAATAAGGGTCTGCTCTTACTTTAAGCATAAGTGTGTAGTATTCTTATTGAACTATAACCAAACAAACAATTTCCTCTTTTCTGGCTGTGTCTGGCTTACATGCGCGAGATGGACAAGACATGATTCTTGAACGCCCCCGCGTCCCAGACCGGCCTTTTTGGCGACACAGTGGAGAACTTTGCCCAGCAGGGTGAGGGACCTGCTCTTCGGGAGATGGTGAATTCACCACTCCCTCCCCCGGAGGGGGTCCGGGTGGAGAATCTTTAGTTTTTTCCCGACAAATAATCGACAAAAGAACAATTTCCTCTATCTCTGGGTCCCCAGAGGGGACGGGGGGTTGTGGACGATCCAGTGTCGTATCACACTCACCCTCCTCTCTCGCCAGTGAGCAGCAGTGGGCGGATCGGGAGGACGAACCAACGCACTACCCACGCACCCTCTGCTCGAACGCAGGTCAGTGTTACACACACTCAGACCCCGCCTCGGACTGGCTACGAGACGCCCGGGCCGGGTCCCTGCGTTCGTCCTCGCTGCCCCACTGCTCGTACACCTGTAGATCCCTTGCGTGGCATCTGGGAGCCTGGCTAGCGCTACCCAGCCCGTCTCGATGGCTTCTTTGAACCGTCAGGCTCGGCTATGCGATTCAGTTCGCCCGGCGCCCTCCCAAGTTCAGGGGCATCCACTTTACTTCAGTGAAGCAGCAGATGCCCCTGTCTTGGGTGCAGAGATCACAGTCCTACTGGTGAAGAATGCGATAGAGCCAGTCCCTCCAGCCGATATGAATGGTTTTACAGCCCCTACTTCATTGTACCCAAGAAAGGCGGTGGGTTATGACCAATCTTGGACCTGCATGTCTTGAACCGGGTCCTTCACCGTTTACCATTCAAGATGTTGACGTATGAACACATCTTAGGGTGCATCCGTCCCCGAGCTTGGTTTGCAGCGATCGACCTGAAGGACGAGTACTTCATGTGTCGACCCTTCTGCACCACAGACCATGGTTGGATGCCTCAACCACCGGCTGGGGGGCCACGTACAACGGGCTTGCAGTGTCAGGGGTTTGGACAGGGCCCCAACTGCATTGGCACATCAACTGCCTCGAGTTGCTGGCAGTGCACCTTGCCTTGATCCATCTCAAAGGGTGCTTACGAGGCAAGCATGTACTAGTCCGCACGGACAACACTGCGACAGTTGCGTACAACAACCGACAAGGTGGTCTGCGCTCCCATCACATGTCGCAACTCGCCCGCCACCTCCGGAAGCATCTGAGGTCGCTTTGTGCTGTTCACATTCCTGAGGCTGCTGAACTGGGCAGCCGACGAGCTGTCTCGAGCTGCGCTCCCGGAAGAATGGCAACTCCATTCCCAGACGGTCCAGCTGATTTGGAGACGTTTCGGAGCCACTCAGGTAGACCTGTTTGCCTCTCCAGAAACCTCTCACTGCCAGTTGTTCTACTCCCTGACCGAGGGAACACTCGGCTCGGATACACTGGCACACAGCTGGCCGCAGGGCCTTCGCAAGTATGCGTTTCCCCCAGTGAGCCTTCTTGCACAGACACTATGCAAGGTCAGGGAGGACGAGGAGCAGCGCCCTATTGGCCCACCCAGACCTGGTTCCCGGAACTAATGCTCCTCGTGACAGCCCCTCCTTGGCCGATTCCTCTGAGGAAGGATCTACTGACTCAGAGACGGGACACCCTTTGGCACCCACGTCCAGACCTCTGGAAACTTCATGTCTGGTCCCTGGACGGGACGCGGAGGTTCTAGATGACCTACCCCAAGAGGTAGTTGACACCATCACTTCAGCGAGAGCACTGTCTACGAGACACGATACGCTTTGAAGTGGAAACCTGTTCGTTGAGTGGTGTTCTTCTCACCGAGAAGACACCCGAAGATGCCCGATCAGAGTCATGCTGTCCTTTTTGCAGCAACGGTTGGAGCGAGGGCTGTCTCCCTCCACCCTCAAAGTCTATGTCGCTGCAATTGCTGCTAACCACGGGTAGAAGGGAAGCCGCTGGGGAAGCATGACCTGATCATCAGGTTCCTTAGGGGGGCAAGAAGGCTTAATCCTCCATGGCCCCCCTCTATACCCTCTTGGGACCTGACTCTAGTGCTCACAGCACTACAGCAGGGCCCATTTGAGCCTTTGCAGACAGAAATTTCTGTCAATGAAAACTCTGCTCCTGCTTGCACTGGCCCCATCAAGAGGGTAGGGGACCTGCACGCGTTTTCGGTCTACGATTCGTGCCTAGAGTTCAGGCCGGCCGACTCCCAGGTAACCCTGAGGCCCCGGCCTGGCTATGTGCCCAAGGTTCCCACTACTCCCTTCAGGGATCAGGTGGTGAGCCTGCAAGTGCTGCCCCCGAAGGAGGCAGACCCAGCCCTAGCTTTGCTCTGTCCTGTCCGAGCCTTAAGGTGCTACGTAGACCGGACACAAAGCTTCAGGACCTCAGACCAGCTCTTTGTCACAGAGGCCGGCAGAAGATAATGCTGTCTCTAAGCAGAGGATGGCCCACTGGATAGTGGATGCCATCACCCTGGCTTATCAGGCACAGGGTGTGCCCTGCCCGTTCAGGTTGCGTGCTCACTCAACTAGAAGTGTTGCATCCTCCTGGGCGCTGGCTCGTGGTGCCTCGCTGGCAGATATCTGTAGAGCTGCGGGCTGGGCGACCCCTAACACGTTCACTAGATTCTATAGCCTTCGTGCGGAGCCGGTATCCTCCTGTGTTCTCACCTCAAATGGGTAGAAGCACTGAGTGGCCCCGGCTTCGGGTCGACTTGCTAAAACCGCTCCAGAGAGTCCATATAGTAGACCCTGTTGAGCTCCTCCATCCCCTCGGCAGCCAGACGTGGTGGAGCATCCGGTGCCAGGCCCTCTCTCGATGAATCCGTGAGAACCGGTAGAGAGCTGGGTTCCATATGTAGAGACTTAAGTGGATCCCATATGTGTAAAGTCCACGGTATGGCCTCAGAGCCCGTGTTTCAGACTTCTGCTATTCCAAGAGGATTACAATCACCTTCAATCTTCCATATGCACCTAAGAAATGTTCATATGTGTATTGCTTCCGAAACCTCCTTTGGGAAGGTTGGAGCTTCCGCAACGTCCCTGTCCCAAGTGGAACGGGTACGTTTTCCAAGTATTATTCAGTCTTACTGATTGGGTAGTGCCATAGCAGCAGTAGCTGGTCCTCTTGTGGTAAGACCTGGCCTACGCCAAAAAGTAGGGGCGCAGGTGGCTTCCACAGGACACTGGAAGGGGCAGTACCTGTGGCCCTTTGTTAGGGATCCCAAGTGACGTCGGGAGTGACCGACTGAAAGGGAACGTCTCAGTTACGTATGGTTCACGTCATGTCGCCACAGCTCCTGTACCCCCGCTGAGTGGCCGGGTCACCGGCTCGGCTCCTCAGCAAAAACCTGAATATGCGCTGCATCTGCTGCCTACTTATACTCACGCTGTGATCAGCGGCAGCTGGATACAATAATCGCATGCCAATGTGCATTGGCTCGTTTAGTTTACACTCGAAGTAGATTGGTCTCTCTAAGCGAGATCCCAATTCGTCGGTCATCCATCTCTTTTTCCTCCTTCAGGGAACGAGGGTTACCATACGTAACCGAGACGTTTCGTCACATAGTATACCATGCGTGGTAATAAGCAGATGTGTTCTCACACATTCCAGCGCACACACACATACAAGAATTCACTGTTCCTTCCAGCACTCACATCCAAGATTTTAAATCATAAGAATTTTGGCATTGTTTCATTTTTTAAATCAGTTGTGCATGTTTGTGTTCCAGCATGCGACTGATCCACGAGGCATTGGCACTCAACAGTGTAATAAGATGACTGGCGAGTGTATGTGCGTAGAGGGCATAGCGGGGCGGAGGTGTGACTCATGTGGACGTGGCTACATTGGGACCTTTCCTGACTGCGAGGCCTGTCATCATTGTTTCCGCGAATGGGATGTTAATGTGGGAGAGCTGACCAATCACACACAGAGACTGGTGGATACAGTAGAGGAAATGAAAGAGACTGGCATGGCTACGCACTATAAAGACATCATATCAAATCTGGATGATGAAACCAGTCAGCTCAGACAGATTCTGGAAGATGACAAGGCTCACACACATGCAGAGGATGCTGCAGCAAGCCAAGTATGTATTACACATTCACACTGATATCAGTCCATTGTTTTATTTTTATATACTCTCCTCTCTCTTTTAAAGGAATGGTTCAACAACCAACAAAAAATAACATTCTAACATAATTCATTCACCCTCATGTCATTCCAAACCCAAATGATTTCCTTTCTTCTGCAGAACACAGTGCAGCAGTCTGGTTTCTGGTTCTTTTCTTTTCTTTTTAACTGTAACTTATAAACTATTAAAGATAGACCTGCTGTGAGCTACAAGGTTGTTAATCAATATTATAGGATTCTGTTGACGCCGTCAGTCTGCCTTATTTAAACTTTTTTTTGTTTAATTGTTTGTTATTGTTTATCAGTGGAATTCCTGGTTAAAAAAAAGATTCTGCAAAGAAATCTCCACAAATTAGAGAAAAAAAACAAACCAACCACACCAAAAAAAAAACCTTAGTGCCCACCCACTCCCATGAATTACTACAAATGACATACATTCTCTCTATATAGATAGATAGATAGATAGATAGATTCAAATCAAAGTTTGTTCTGGTTCTACCTGTTTGGTTTGGTTCATGGCTTAAAGCTCTTTAACCAAGATTTTTTTTAAATCTTGTGAAAGTATTTATGGTGATAGCTTCAAAAAAGTGCCATAAATTTAAGTCATGCAAAGTTCTTTTTCACACTGTTCACGTTTTGATATTTCAGTTTCTTTCCCCTGACCTTAGTGAGACAGCATCAGTCCAGAGAAAGTCTATGGACCGATCTGAAAAAGATCTGGAGAAGGTATCTGCTGACCATCAGCAGGCTGTGGAGAACCTAAAAGTCTGCCCAGATACGGAAAGCTGCAGAGGCCAAACTAGAGAGCACAGAGAAAGAATTTAACCTGAAACATCAGCTGCATATACAGAGGCTGGACAAAATTGGATCTGAACTGGACTCCACAGACCTTTCACAGCTAAGCCGTCGGGTAATTAAACTACATTTAAAAAAAATCTTTTAAAAAACTAGTTAGTGGGTTATCTAAATGGCTAATCAGTTCATTGGTCTTAAGGAAGCCTAAATTTTTTGGTAGGCGTTCACATTGCATGCATCATTGTGTTCAATAATAGCTATTTTAAACTTGGTGCAAGAAAAAAAAATTATAGAAATGACGCAATGACCAAACACGACCTTTCATAATGGGAACATTTTAGTATTATTTATATACTATTATAGTATTCATTAAATGTTTATGCTTCAAAAAAACATGCAAAATGAATACGACGACAATCCCTATGACCTCAGTTGATGTATCAAATGTCTTCTGAAGCAATACGATAAGTGTGAAAACAACAAATATTTTTTACTTTTTAAACTATTAAGAGTCATATGAGCTCACAGTTGATGTAAACATAAACACATTGTGAAGCATGATGTAGGACACACACAAGTTCCACGACACGTTCCGAGTTTTTCAGTTAGTTCCAAAGGCAGCATTTCAAATTTTTCAAATGTTAAAGTTTTTCATCCTAAATTTTTATAATAGGCTGAGTTTCAGGTATCAGTAAGGACACTGATCTAGACTCATTATTGGAGGAACTTTATTGGGCACAAAAGGAGTCAGCATGCATTACTATTTTGGTAGTCTCAGCTTCAGACGTCATGCCCACAGACCGTTGGCTGAACGTCTGATGCATACGACACACAAAATTGGAAACACTTCAGGAGTTTCGAAGTCGTCCTCGGATTGGTTGACTTATACAGGATTGTCAGGAGACGTATGTGTCGCTTTCTTTAAAATTCCACCTGGAAACAAAGATGCCGTGATGACAAACCCCCTCATGGAAGAAACACTGGATTTTCAAAAGTATGTGAAATATTGAAAGTTCGTGGCATAGAATCTTTCAAATAAGTCCAATAGCTTTACACACCAGTCTGTTATTGTGGGAACATTTCCACGCCCCTAAACATGACACGGCACAAAACGAAACGTGACTGGTTTCTTTACCTGTCCGTCATATGGCCTCTTGGGCGGTCCTTGGCCATTCAAAACGGCCAAGGTTCCCAGACCGTCTTTGCTGCCGTGTGGTTTGAGTTTGAGCTCCGTCAAGTTAATTTTTTGTCGTCCCATTTTTTATCTTAAAATCAATTTTATACACCATCCTTTTCAGTTCTATAACGTGTGAATATATCTCCTATCGTATTCTACAACAAAAACAACCAGAGCGCTTTGTTAGCACTAGTTCTATTTTTGACTTCCGAGTCCGCTATTAGCATATAGCCCGCTAGCATCGCCAGCGTGGTAGCAGCTAATCTCGCTTACACTAATACTCTATTCACACACATTACCATTGTTTTACTCACTGTTACTTGCTTTAATGGCGGATGTGTGTCTACCTTTGAGTGCAGGTGAGGACACGTTCGAGCTGCATTCGGTGCAGGTCGAGCTGGAGGCCGTGGAGAAGCAGATCCGGGACCTGGTGGCAAAGCAGACCCAGCTGAGAGCGCGGAGAGCCGCGCTGGAAACATCCCAGGCTCTGCCGTCAGTCTGAAGCTCTGGCTACCCAAGACTACTATTTTGGTGCTTGTGCTAATCAGTTCTCAGACACATAGCATAAGTACTTTTGAGAAATATTAGTCAAAAGTGAAACAATGTGCTTATTATTTGAATGTATCAGACTTATGTTTTCATGAGTTATTGAATGTGTAAATGTGTGTGTGTAGGTGTGCGGAGGGGTGTCCGGTCTAGATGGTTGCGGAAACTGTGGTGGTCTGGGATGTATGAGCGAGGATGGCACATCCCAGTGTGGTGGGGAAGTATGTGAGACCATTGTGACTCAAATTCAAGAGACTTAGAACAAAGTAAAAAAAACAAGATTTCCTGCACGCTTTAAGAGAAGTAGACAAGCTTAACAATATGGTAGCTATTCACAACAGTATTATTATAATTCATTAAAGGGGTCATATAATGCGATTTCAAGTTTTCCTTTCTCTTTGGAGTGTTACAAGCTGTTGGTGAATAGTTAAGATCCCTAAAGTTGCAAATACTAAAGTCTCAAACCCAAAGAGATATTCTTTATAAAAGTTAAGACTCGTCCTCGCCCTCCTAAAACGCCTCGTTTAAACACGCCCCCACATGTCTACGTCACTGTGTGGGAAGATTTGCATAACATAGCCCAAATGTTCACGCAAAGAAAGAAGGCGTAACTTTGATTCTCGCTGTAGTATTGTTACCACCGCCGCCATGTCGTGGAGACGCTGTGTGTTTCGTTTGTGAAAGCGAAACTACTTTGTTTGGTCTTCCAAAAGAGGACACAACTAGAAATCAGTGGTTAAGTTGTATTTACAACACTGTTCCAGAACAGTTAAAACCAAATATTCAGATGTGTGCAACACATTTTATGGAGGACTGTTTCCTGAACCTGGGAGAGTAGCCTACAATACCGTCTGTGCACAAAGGCTGTTTCTATAAAGTGGGGCAATTCCAACTTTGCAAGGACAGTCTGGCTCTTCTGACACATAGCCTGTAAGTACGTTTTCATATTTAAAGAATTTTCCACTGATTATTCAATCACGAGTTTTGAGCAGTGTAGAGTAGCGCATGTTGTTTGTTATTTCTCCGATCACAAATGCAGACATGGTTTTATGTTTACGTGGCGTGATGCAATGCAACGCGTAAAAAGACAGTATTAGTAATTATTATCAGTAATTATGTCCCCTCTAGATGCAACAAATGCCTAGTTTGTAATGGGTTTTATTGGTTTTGTCTCATCGCTCCGGCCGGACAGGGCATCATCACAGTATGGTGAGTAGAAACATCATATGACCCCTTTAATTTATTAATTAAATCCCCTGAAATTGAAATGTATAACATACACATTACCAAAGTTTTGGGTTAGTATGCGTTTTTTTTTTTTTTATTAATATTTTTATTCTGCAAACACATTAAATTCATCAGAAGTGACAGTAAAGACTTTTACATTGACATTCATCAAAGTACCCTGAAAAATGGATCACAGTTTCCAGAAAAATATTAATCAGCAAAACTGTTTTTGATAAGTATAGGCATGCAAATAAGGACATGCATGTGTGTTTCTTGCAGGTGTCAGATGCTCGAGGACATGCAGATAAGGCCAAGCTCAATGCTCAGGATGTGTTACTGAGAGCCAATCAGAGCAAAGCACGAGTGGAACAGACCAATGAGGAGCTCAAGAGACCTCATTCAGCAAAGACTTCCTCACAAGTATGGATTGTCACATATAGTAAACACTCTTGTCACACTTTGGCTGTGTTCAGAATAGCATACTAACAGACTTCAAACACACAATGTATAGTCTGCAAGGTATGCAGATCTGCATGAAATGCCACTATATTTGTGAAAAGTATAACAACTTATATCCATTGTCTTTTTGCTACAAACCGTTGATATATACAGTAAGACCATGGTAGATCATATATAAATGATTATATCATGTCACAAATACAGTAAAAATCTGAATATTTATGTGAAAAACTTGAATCTGATTGTTTGTGTAGACGAAACTGATCCAAAGCGTATAGAGGAAGTAGCTGATGAGGTGATGAAACAGTTTGCCAGTGTCAGTGCCTGGTGCACTAAAGAACGTGACCACGGAGATCCGCCAACATGTGGCCAGACTGACCCAGACGGCAGAGAATACTCGCACTGCAGAGAGACTCCTACAAGAAGCACAGGCTGCCAAGTGAGTAATCACACGCACTCTATGTGGGCCTTTTAGACATTAAACTTTCAAAAGTATACTTTTAAAACTCACTTGTTTATTTAATTTGTCCACTAACAATGTCCAACAGTAGATACAAAACAAGATTTTCAACCTTTTTGACTCCAGGGCTCCTCTTTGTCCAAGACAGAGGCTCTTGAAGGCCCTGCTATCTACTGTATGTTGATATCTACCTGCGGTACCTCTGGTTGTAATAAAAAATCAATACAAAATATAAATTAACATGACAAATATAACTGAATATAAATCATTTTAAGACTACTATCACAGCTTGATTGTAACGCACTTATAAAAAATATTCTTCAGTGATATTTGATTTATTTGAAGTACCTTATTTGACCTCAAGCATGCTCTTCACTGACACTGCCGTCTATTTTTGGCTAAATGGTGTTGCATCTAAGGGACAATCATAATTTGTGTAAAAAATTATATACATTTTTTTCACACAGTAAATATTGAAATAGTTCACATTTCACTCTATGTTTAGATTATCATTTGAAAAGCAGAAAAAAATAAATGATGGCATAGTAAAAAAAATTATATATACACACACAAGAATATTTTAATGAGAAGGAACCTTCTAAAAAAACACATAAAGTCTGTTACATGTACTGTAATAAAAAATCTACCCCTGCAACACAAAAACATCCTTTGCACACATAACTGTGTGTGTTTTGTGTCATTGTGTGTGTATCACAGTGAGAGAGCTACAGCACTGAAACAGACCACTGATGAAGTGAAGGAAACTCTAGAGGATACTGTGCGTGCTCAGACTGCTGCCAACCAAACAACAAATCACTGATGTGAGTATATACAGTGGGGCAAAAAAGTATTTAGTCAGCCACCAATTGTGCAAGTTCTCCCACTTAAAAAGATGAGAGAGAGGCCTGCCTTTAAAATCCCTATGTGTCCTTTAAACATAATCTGTTTTTTTTTTTTAATTCTATAAAATGTGTGTCTACAGGTACAATCAAAAACTGAAGTTCAAACTGAGTAGCAGCACAGGAAAGTTTCTGGATCTTGAGAGAGAGGTTGACGAACTCCAACAGAAAACTCTAGAAACGTCCAGTAGTGCAGATCAAACTCCGAGACAAACTGAAAACATCACAGCAGAAATCGAGCACACAGAACGGGTAACTAGCTTTTAACAGTGATGTTGTTCATTTATTTAAAAAATACATTCAAATGAAATTTACACATACAGATTCTTGAATAGCCTACACGATAATATGTTGAATATGTTTTTAATGTATGTATTACAATACATTTAGATAATGCTTTGGAGGACATAAAGTAAAAAATGTTAGAGTGATACATCATGAAGAATAAAGAAGGAATGTCCAGAAAATAAAAATGTAGCAAGTAGTTTGGCATAATCTTTTATTATTAGTCCTTATATTAAAAGGCAAGGTTAGTTCAGTTAAGAAATCGTGTGGTGGAACTCTCTCCTTGAATTATTAACAATGAATGAACAATTTATCATATTTTAACCTGGAAAAAATATATTTAAAAACATTTGAAATGTTAAGATATAAATATCAAGTTAAATATATTTAAGGTGTAAGGAAAATATTACTTTTACCTTCTTGGTTACACCACAGACATTAAACCGATACGTTTCTTGAATACATATGATTATAGCCATACAGCAGTTTTTTTTGGTTTTCGGTTTTCAAAACTTTTGGTTCTTTCTTTTTATTTGTTTTAAATCTGGGACGCTCTTATATGCTTTTGACCCTTACACGCAGCATTTGTATATTTGTCTATTTTAAGAGTTTGACTCACATGTGTGACCTAAATACTAACTGGTCAGTGGTCTGACAGATCAAAAGGCAGCAGGTGTGTTTAAAGCTCATCAGAAGGCTGTGCAACTACGCCAGGAGGCAAAAGATCTATTAATAGGTGCCACAAACAAACTACAGAGACTAAGAGGTAAAACTGCTCACAGACTTGAATATTAGATTATAGATTTGCCTATGATTCCTCACTTTTCTTTCTCTTTAACTCTTCCAGAGTTGGAGAGATCATTTGTGATAAATCAGCACATTCTGGTGGAGAAAGCTCAGGAGACGGATGGGCTGGAGAATGAGGCCAGAGATGTACTGCAAGAACTCCGTCAGAAAATCACCATCTACAGCACCTGCGCTTAACTACTATGACCAAAAACGAATTAATAATGTTATAAGCTCAGACTATAATCAGATGTCAACCATGTAAATGCAATTTTGTATTGTCAAAAATAAGTTGCTAACTGCCTGACCAATTCAAGGTATCCCTTTCAATATGCATATTTTTGCCTTTTCTATGAAACTACGAAAAAAGCTCATTCAGTTTATTGTGTCCTAAATATGAGGAATCTTGCAGTGTGCAATATCAATAAACATTCCTCTGGGCGGAATAAGCCCCTCCATTGTTGTGAGCAGCAAATCAGGTTGGATCTGCTTGTTAAAACTAAGTATGGTGACAATGAAATGCCAAAATAAAAATTCCTTTAGATTATGTGATGAAGCAATAAACCACTGTGGCTTATTGTTTTGTCTTTTTACTTTCATAAAACTGTGGAAACAGCAAAATTATCAAAACAACTATATACGATGTTTATTAAATATTTAAACACATAATATTGATAATACAATAACCATTTATTAATAATAATAAAAAGCTTGAGTCAACTGCACATGTGACCTGTGCTGGCAAAATGAGTCACAATGAGCAAATTTTCAAAAATGAGTTCTTTTTATTTTCACATTCTCTATTAAAAGACCTTCAGAATGATGCATGGAATCAGACGAAAAATGACTGAGCTTACACCTGTTAGAATCAGCAAAGTCAATTTTGAGAAAATTCGAGTTCAAAGTTTTCTGAAAGTTCCAAAGCAAAATCACAGAGCAACGTTGCATCTTTTCCGCCAGTTCTTTTCTTAATAATAATTACTATATTAATAATCACAATATAGCTATTTTTTTATTTTATCTTTGTTATTATAAATAAAAACAGATGCAAAAAAAAAAAAAAAACAGTAGAAAACAAATATTAGAAAGAAACAATGCATTCACTTTTGCATTTTACATCTAAACAGATGCATTCAAGTAAGAAAAACAAACAGGCCTAATCAAATGTAAAAATCCCTTTAGTCTGTTCATTACAAATAAATTGATTCTTAAAACTACAAAAGCAGTTCAAATCTCTTTTCTTTTATTGTTAACATTAATGAGACAGACAGATACAGCTATAAGACCTACTGTAATGCACAGATCTAATATAATTTCAGTCAGCGTGAGAAGCAAGCTGAGAAAGTTAGGCCTCGGAAAACGTACAAATAAAGATAATTAAACATCTAAAATAATTATTTGGAGCATTTGGGATCGCTAGACGAGGGCTTAATGAACTCATTTTTGTGAAAACCTCAAAATCGAAACAAAAATGCACTTTTTTGCCTGTAGCTCAAAATTAGCCCGTGCACATTCCGACTCGATTTTGCCAGCACGGGTCACATATGTAAATTACGTTGTGACGCAATCTTCTCTCAACTGTCGGTTTAATCGATTTCAATGGTGAAGTTGCAGTATGGAAGGCGGACGGGGCCAAATGACTTTAAACGGAACGCCTGAAATGCGACTTTTGGCCCCGTCCGCCTTCCATATTGCAGTGACATTTGAGACAGAAAAAAGTCCGTAAATCAGACGCAATAACAGCCTAACTCAAGATTCAAGAAAACATTCAAGATAATTTTACAAAAACGAAATAGTCTTGACTGAAAATCTTGAAACATTGTTGCGGAGTAGCGAACTACAAGTAGCGACGCTGTTAGCTTAACTACATTTTCAGTAGATACTCTGTATGTGTACAAACTAATAGTTTTTTTGATAACAATTCAACTATTACAACATCATCAGTATAGTCGTCTCTAGAATATGTACTAGCAATGTCCTATTGGCAAATAGTTCAATCTTTCGAGTCGGTTCTTCTTAAAGAAGCCGTCAAACGGTAAGCTAATCGATACTCCGACTGAATCGTTTGGGGTAAATTGGATGTTCGGCAGTCTTTTCGGATTTAAAAGCTCGTTCTTTAGATCTAGCCTAGTTTTGTTAAATATAGTGGAGTGGCTGTCATGCTTGTAAGTCTGATGATACACGGGCAACTTTTTTTGAGCAATGTTGCTTGCTTGGCACTTTCCCATTGATAATGGGTAACAAATTTCTATCTGGATACTTTGTCGGTCGTGGGCCCTGTGTCTCACCTGGTTGCCCGTTGATGGCAACATAGTCAAAGTTGCCCGGCATCATTGCTCAAAAAGTTGCCCAGCAATGTCCTATTGGCAAATAGTTCAATCTTTCGAGTCGGTTCTTCTTAAAGAAGCCGTCAAACGGTAAGCTAATCGATACTCCGACTGAATCGTTTGGGGTAAATTGGATGTTCGGCAGTCTTTTCGGATTTAAAAGCTCGTTCTTTAGATCTAGCCTGGAGTTTTGTTAAATATAGTGGAGTGGCTGTCATGCTTGTAAGTCTGATGATACACGGGCAACTTTTTTTGAGCAATGTTGCTTGCTTGGGCAATTTCCCATTGATAATGGGTAACAAATTTCTATCTGGATACTTTGTCGGTCGTGGGCCCTGTGTCTCACCTGGTTGCCCGTTGATGGCAACATAGCCAAAGTTGCCCGGCATCATTGCTCAAAAAGTTGCCCGTGTATCATCAGCGTAAGTTTATTATTCCGCTAGTCAGACGACATTAATGGAAGCTTTTTTCCCCTGTAGTTTCATACCGAAGTTCATTCAAGCTCCGTTTCCTTCATCAACCACAAGAGGGCGACAACCATCTGAAAGTCGCTGAAGCATAAGCTTCATCAATGACCTTTGAAAAATCATGAAAGACATTCAACGCTTCAGGTCTCATCTTTCAGGTAACTAATGTCAAACAGCACAGGCAAGTTATATAAAAATGAACTGAACAACTACATTTTCATAAAAAATACAAGAAAAAACAAAATGGTTCCATCTAATGAGAAATGCATCAGGTGGTTGAGTAAATAAAGAATCGACAAATAATCAAATTTCAGTAAAAATTAGGCCATTTATTGTTAAGTTTAGATAATATTTAAGACCAGTACAGTCTCCTACCACATGGACACTGAAGCATGTATAAAACAAATAAAATCACTTTCCCCATGTTTATAGGTAAAAGGCCACATTAACTCTAGTACAACACCACATTTTAGTTCAGGTTGATGGGTAAACTCAGATTTTGTGGCTTATACAATCTCCAGTCAAAACCACAGGTAGGTAGGCACGCACTCAAAGGGACAGTGGTAATAATGCTGAAATCGGTTTCCATTGTGGGAATCATTAAAGCAAATTAAACAGATGTATATAAAAATAGTCTTTCTAACTTCCATGAGGGACCATTCAGAATGTTACATACACTTGACAGAGACATTGGTTTCCTTCTCATGTTCTAGTTTCTATAACCCCAAGGCATTTCTATTGCATAACAAACAAGAATACAGTGTTTCCATCTTTTGTGGTCAGTACAGAGCACCACTGCTCAGACTAAAGAATTAAAAACAAACAAAAAAAAAACACATTCTCAAAAAACCTGGGTGATGTGTTTAAAGTGCCAGTGAAAAGAACTTTAGGCCATTTCATTAGTACAAATAATGCTATAAAACAGTAAATGGATGAAACTCACAAAGCATGTCTAAAACGTGTGTATTTGTTTGCATTTCACCCAAAATTTTAAATAAAGTATACGTTTTAGTGCATAAAGAAAATCAAACATTTAAGACCATTATTAATTTTTGCATTCTAACAGTATGATAATTAAACACATCTCCCAAACATTCTCATTACCGCAATTAAAATAAGAAAAAAAGTTACTTATTAAAATGATCGTAAATTCTTGTTTCCTAATAGAATCAAATGCATCACAGTAATAAGAAACGAATTATAATGATCAAGAATGATGAGAATTACTCAAAAGTAAAAGTAAAACACCCATGATAAAATATATAATGACAATAATGTCACAATACAAAAAAAATGTAATAATGAAATAAAATGCAAAAACACTACGGTCTCTAATTTTATGCAAAATATTTTTTTCTTATGATTGTGGAATGAAATATTACCGAGATGTGTTTTTGTGAGCCATCACCACCTAAAAAAATAAGCACATAAAACATGTAAAATGGTGGTTAACCTTTACTTTTAAGACCGCTAACAAAATCTATTTGAAATAACACAATACAGTCACAGAGATGGACCCGTTTCTGCTACAGTACATCATGAATACTCTTTCACATCCACACAAAAACACAACAGACAAAAAAATGTAAAAAGAGAAAGTGTTAAAGCCATCATCTTGGGACAGTCACATTGTAAAGGGAATATCCCAGGAGGAGCACTTTATCTGACGAGAACATCACTGAACACGCATGCAGACACATGTTTCATGTCCCTCATCTAGGCAGCAGCATCCGTTCTATTGCACACTGCAAATGCTCCCAGTTGCTCCAGCTATACACCAGTAGGCACACACATACGAAAGTCCCAAACATGTGTAGACGACTCCTCATCAGTGGAGCGGAAAACTTAGCAGCAGTGGAGACGCAGACTAGGATCACGGTGACGATGGCCAACATGATGTTGATGCATTTTCCCAGCAGCACTTTGGCGTCGGCGCTTTCCAACTGCAAGACCTGCTGCTGTTGTTGCTGTAACTCCAACTTACTCACTCGCGTCTGACAAACTTCTAAAGCATCCTGCGGAGAGGAAAAGAAAGAGATACAACAATTCCAGTTCTCATATCCGATTGGCAAAGCAGCGGTCCGAAATTGCTGATATTTTAAATAACGGCTACTGGAAACCTGGAGTGATTATAGAGCGCTTGGAACAGGGAAAGGAAATTGCTGTTGCATGCATTATTCCAGTCTGTTTTACAAAAAACAGAATCACAAAGTTTTGTGGTCAGAACTACTACTCTCAACCTGTGGTTAGAAACCTAGCGTCTTGTTACTATGACACGCAGATTAAATAGATCATGCTCTCAAGCAAAATAAGCAAGCTAACATGCAGTATATTCTATATATATGCAAATTTAATTGATCTTTTAAATGGTCAAGAGAATGAAAGCACTGTTTTCGAAGCGTGCACATGTGAATGTGCTTTAGTACCAAGACGGAACCCTGGAGTACTCAGGGCTCGCAAAATTTTAAAATCCCTGGTAGCCCTTCGGGCAGGTACTCTTTAAATATAGAAAATCAGATAGTAGTTTAAATGTCAATCAGAAATATTTTCAATACGCAAATATCAACAAATATGAAGGAAGGAATTTAATTTCACTATTTACAGGGTATCTGCAGAATTTAAAACAAATAAATTTAAGGCGATTTATGACCCATTGTAAGAGCTGCACAAGTAAAATGAACATAGTATGAGTAGAGGTGGACAAAGTACTCAACTATTACTTGAGTGAAAGTACAGATACTGCTGGTCAAACATTACTCCATTACAAGTAAAAGTTGTAAAGACAGATTTTTACTTAAGTAAAAGTACAGAAGTACTTGCTTTTAAAAGTACTTACGTACCAAAATAAATTTCCTTTTTTTATGTCAATGCACTGTTTTGCGTAGTAAAAATGCATTGTTGTACGTAGTAGTACTTACAATACTTCTGAAGCAACTTAGAATACATTACACCTGCTGAATACACTGACCAGCTTGTAGTATATTTGGAATAAAGAGCTTTTAGAATGTTAAAAACCTATGGGGAAAAAAACTAAACAAAAAAAATGATTTAGCACCCCTACCCACCCCCACAAAAGCAGGATGATAGTGATCTCACAGTTCTGACAGTGTGCACACACATCTATGTGTAGTCATTCATCCACATTTGAACAGAGTGGACAGTGAAATCCTGTAAATACAGAGTGAAAAGGAATTTTTAAAATCAAACCTGCTTTAAAACCCAGCAACACAACTGTAGCTGTATAACTTTACAACAGCAACACTGCTTTAACAAAAAAGCAAAACAGCAAGACTTATTTGACATAAAAAATAAAAAAATACAAATGCTGTCTAATCGCTGTCACGGTACTTTGATGTCACAAACAGAACAGTCTGTGCAGTTCTGCTTCAAGTCCAACACCTATTGTGTTTTATTAGGAGACGCACAACAGTTCTTCAGTGGCTTTATAGGTAATATTTTCACCTACACAATTTAGCAAAATCAGACAATATTGTGTCTAATATATACCACAATATTAACTTCTTATTATTGAATTGTTGTAAATAAATATCACATTTGCAACTGGTCAGTGTTCAAAAAATGCTGGGAAATCTCTTCATGTAGCCCCAAGAGTGATTACTGATAAACTGTCTGACAAAAAGAAAGTCACGTTTTAGAGAAGAAAAAAAATCACCCACTGACTTTCAAAGCTGCTACATAGTAATGACTTTCTACTTCGAGGACCTTGATAGAAATGTAGTGGAGTGAAAAGTACAATATTTGTCTTTCAAATGTAGTGAAGTTAAAGTCATAAGTTCCCAGAAAAAAAAATACTCAAGGAAAGTACAGATACTCAAAAAGTGTACTTAAGTACAATACTCAAGTAAATGTACTTAGTTACTGTCCGCCTCTGAGTATGAGTGGGGTTGGACAATGTCTATGGTAACACACAGTATTGAGCCATACAGGTTTTCACAAAAACAAAAATCTTATACAACAGCATTTCAGCCTTTAGACCATTTTTGTGAAAAGGGATAAATCAAGCATATAAATGATTGTCAATTTAAAACCTATAAATATTACTGTCTTGATTGTTTAGACTTTTAGAAGGCATATTAAATTATTTTTCCATTTACAACTCTATGTGTTTGCTGCGTAAAAACAGGAGTTGATATTTGCATTGATCTGAAACAGCAAGAAAGGCTTGTTGGAAATGCAAAGTCACTCTCTGCCACGAGGTGGCGCTTTAGGAGCGCTGAAATATTGCGTTTTCCCCGGTAACGGCTGTACACAAAGCAGCTCAGCGCTCATAAACGCTGCTTTATCGGGAATTATAGGTCAAATTAAATTAAAATGCCAACAACACGTTTCTGAGGACAGTCGGTTCCTGATGTCCCAACATGCCACAAATGATACATTCAAATAAAGACATCCGCGCCGCGTTTTGACTTGAAACGTACAGCGCTCATATTTATTCAATGACATCATTGCCTTTTGAAGTTTAATCCAGCTATATCGCGACTCTTGTCTTTCCGTCCCCAAATGTAAGACCTCATGAAATTACAGTTAAAACATTTCTTATACCATTTAACGTATTTAAAACTTTTTATGGCCTTAAGTTTGATACAACTCACTTTAGGAGTTTAAGGACCTGCGGGAGATCTGCATTTAAGATAGGCCGTCGGGCCGTGTTTTCGTGCATGCTATAAAAATTTTGTATACTCTCAAAGACTATGCATTTGGCTGTATGCTCAATCCATGCATTGGCTTCAAAACTGAAGTATTTGTCTTAAATTTGAATTCAAAATCAGAACATATTTGGTGTCTAAAATACAGTTATGTGGAGTGAGATTTTAGTGTGGGTTGTTGTGGTTGTGGCTGGTTTGGGCTAAAGCTCAGATCAACATGGAAAAGATAACTTCACCGCATTATCACATTGCGGCTGGTTAGAACACAGAGTAACATTAGGCTGGTTTTCCATTTATTGAGTGCTTTGCATAAGTTTAGGATAAGTCCTTTCATGGTTGTAGTGTATGTGAGTGTTTTTGTGTATGTCTGTACCTGTATATCTCGTGCTCGTTCACAAGCCTGATAGGCCATCTTCTCTTCGATGCTGGCTAGCTCCTGTTTGAGGTTTGCGGTCTCGTTCTGATGGAGTTCTGTGAGGTCATTCAGCTGGTCTTCCAACCGCTCACACCTAATAGAACAACAATTAGTGAGAGTGTGTGAAAGATATAGAGAGGAAATTAAGGTGTCTGCCTGGCTGAAAAGACCAGCTTATGTTAAGTTTTGTATGTTGGTCTCCAGCATGAGATGCTGATGTCCCAACATGCCACAAATGATCACAAGACATGTGGGAGCCTATGATATTTGATATTCAAGTGATAAGCTGATAATTACTTACATGACATGACAGATAATGAAATATAAATGGTTGATATTATAAAATGTATACTATTTATATTTTTTTGTCTAAATAAATAAATAGAACACTACAGTTGGTTTTAAGTGCTACAAGTGAATTTTAGAAATAACACTATAATGTACAACAACATTATAAATCTAAATTTCTGTCATGAAACGCTAGATGGCACAGGCTGATAGGGTCGAACTCAATCTGACATAATGACATCATTATTCGCATGCCACAGCTGATTATTTTCATATCAGCAGCCGATGAGCTCAAATACTCGGCTGGTGTTTGCTGGAGCAGTTGCAGCACACTTCAGAAACCCTCCACCTTCCCCAGCTCCACCTGTATTGATCTGCTACGGGGTAATTTCATGTATGTTATATGTAGGGATGTTGCGGTAGAGGGAATTTCCCTTGCGGTAATTTTGAGTGGCTCAATAGCGTGGTATGCAGTATTATCGCCATACATATATATATATATATATATATATAAATTATATATATATAATCTGTGTGTGTATGTGTTACGATATAACTAACAAGGTCATATTCAGAAGACAATGAAACCGAAACCAAATAGCGTTGAAACAGGAAGTGAAGTAAACAGAAGAGAATGACAAAATAACGGTCCACATAACAGAACATAAACCTAACAATAAGATCGTTAGGCTATCGTTAGCCTATATGTATAGCAGTTAGCCTAGTTGTAATCTGACCTTCTAATCTGACTGGACAAGAGACTTTCTATTGACATTTCCTCCTGCGCGCGTTCTAGACGGGCTGTCAGTCAGTGCAGTTACAGTGCTGCGCCACAAGGTGGTGGAAAGGGACTGTCATTCAACTACACGTTCAAAAACGCTGATTCATTCATTCAAAGAGACGTAATGAAACACGCTGTTGAAATCATTTTAACTTTGAGCGCCACTTAAGGCGGCTCAGCTGACCAGCTATGCGTCGATGCCAAGACAGAGATTTTAGCTTTCCTTGAACATGACAACCTATTTTCACAAATATATATGACTCGGCCTGGAGGACAGACGCAAGTAATCGCACACTCTCAGTCGATCTCTCTCTCATTCACTGTCTGTTTAGGCTATCTATGGAGCCTCTGAACAAATCAGCATGGTACACATTATGTTATCATTACTAACTTGTTTAATATTCAGTCCACATGCATGAAGTTTAAAACGAGAAGGGCATAACCTTACGAAAAAAGAAAACATGCAAAAATCGCGGTTGCTGCGGTCCTTGCATTCCTCTGCGGTTTGCTCGTCAATAGCGCGGTATTGCGATATTGCGGTTATCGCGACAGCCCTAGTTATATGTGGGAGTTATTTCATATATGTTATATGTGCAGCAGCAGTATTTCCTGCATGCTCACAGCAGCATGTCTGTGGATGTATTTGGCAGTAGCAAGTCTCAGTACTAACTCTGCCGCAGCAGTAGCGTAGCAGATCTATTCCGCCAAGACCAAACACATTAACTTTGCCATATATATTACCTTGCTCAACTCTCAGAGTTGACATGACAGAATTACATTATAATGTAATGTGTATAATGTAATTTTTGCATAGTGGTTTAAAAAATGTATTTTAAATGAGCATTAGACAATGGTAAAGGTAACCAAAATGTATAAATACAATAAATTAGCTTGCACAATTAATTCAATGTTGACCGTTATCGATCTATCGATTGTTCGTTATATCAAAATGTAATTGAAAGACTATTTACCTGTACCGCTCCTCTTGTAGTGTTTGTGTAATATTCTCAAATTCACATTTAAACTGGGCCTTCAGAGTCTCAATGTCTTCTGCAAGTATATTCTGAGTCTCTCTTAACTCCCTGATCTCCTCCCAAGCTTCCACCAGCCGGCTGCTGTTTTCCCCTTGGCCTCCTTCTCTCCCAGACACACTGTGCTGCCCTGTCACACCTGATCCAGTCACATGACCATTACTCTCAATCGACACTGACGTCCCTGTGGAGCACTCGTCATCGCTTGGGTATTTGGGTTTAGGGCTTATTGTGGCGCTGCCGCTCAGATTTCGAGCTCCCCCTTCTGTCTGCAGCCCACTTCCCGTTTCCATGGTGCTCTTCAGGTGTGCAATGTTGTCCGCGCTACCAAATTTGTTGCGAATGAGGTTTGCAATCTCTCTGGATTTGCTGAAGAAGAACGGTGGCGACAGTGAAACTCCCGGGCCAATAGTTTTGGCTTTGTCCAAATGTGGGTGGCGCCCACTTCCTGTGACTACACTTTCCTTGAGGTTGTATTTGGGCATCTCATTTTCTTTGGAGTGTGGTGGCGTGTGTTTGGTCCCATTTGAGATGTCACACTCCTTCATCTTGCGTTGATACTGCTCTAGCTTCTTCTGAAGCTGAATTATATTGTGTGCTGTTTTCTGGTTCTTTTTCTCAAACACCTGTTTGATGCGGCTGCTCTGCTGCTTGTCGGCACTGTTAATGAGTTTGAGATACTCAGCCACGTTCTCATCCTGTAAATTTTGCTCAATTCTCAGCTGCTCTTTCACTTTTAGCACTTTCTGCAGCAGGGTGTCCAGACCAGTACGTGATCGTGGGGTGTCCCGTACCACCAGATCAGAATCCAGATCTAGACACGTCTCTGAACCTCCTCTACGCATGACCATTGGCACGCTGAGGGTGTTCACATCACAACCTTTCTCTGCCTGAAAAGAAACAACAAGAATAAAATGAATAACACTAGGATGGATACAGTATAAGTGTTCACAAAGAGCTTGTATTTAGTACTGGCCAAAATATTAACAATACATTTGATATTATATTGTTGGCCATACAAAATAGTTTTAGTATTATTTTTGTAGTAAATATTAGTATTATTTGTTTTTGTTATGTGCTTTTGACATATGTGTTTATTTATATATATATATATATATATATAGATATATATATATATATATATATATATATAAAATTATTTGATTTTTATTTCAGTTTTAATAATTTTAGTACTTAAACTTATTTTTTCAGTTAGTTGCCAATGCAAAATGTCTAATTTAAGTTGAAGCATTTAAGTTTTATTTTTTATTATTTTATTTCAGCTTCATTTTAATTAACAAAAAATATTTGTAATGGTTTGTTACCGAAAAACTGAATATCCTTTTCTATTAGCACCATTAAGTTTCCTGAAATACATGCACCTTGTTTTCATTTGTATGAAAGAGTCAAAAATTGCAACTAAAGAAAGAAAGAAAAAAAAGACACATATGACAGATTTTTAATACTGTCTCTAAATTAAACCTCTACAAAGATGCAGATAAAATTGGGAATTTGATTTCCACAGTTGTTCTTTTGAACTGCACATTTCAGTGAATAATTTCAAAAGGCTTACTGAGAAAATCATTTGCATCATCATCATTTAAAAAAATAGTGTTTACATTTTTTTTAAGGATTACAATGCAGGTGCATTAAAGTAAATCAGTCATTGATTACAAACTGCATTTTGCTGCTCTATTATTTAGTCGTACTTCTTGCCCTAAGCATTCCTCCAATATTAAAATAAATACAGTATATAATATGTATATGCATATTTATAGGACTTCTAAAATAGATATAACAGAGGCACACAGTTTGACAAGATCCAGAAAACACAGCCAATTAAACTACCTTAGCAAACATAGGACAAAAGAAGGCATACTTTATTGGAACAGAAAATAAGCCAAGGAGACTTTTTTTCAGCCACACAAGTCACATGATGGCACTGCCTAACTGAAAACTAGAAAAGCTACATAACGATTCAGGATTTCTCCAATGCAGGGCTCAACAAGCCCTGTCATGTGCTTGTCCTTCGGGCAGGTAAATCGGTCATTCACTTGTCTGAGTAATAAAAAGTTTACTTGTCTAGAAAGAAAGAAAAAAACTTTGAATAACATTAGAATAATAAGACACTGTAGGGTTGAAATACCATAAACTATTTTTGTTGGCTCATTTGTTTTGATTCTTCATAAGAGTCTCTCTCACACTGAGACAGGATGCATAAGTCTCAACTGGCGTGTTACTGTCAAAACTATCCTTTATCAATCACCATTTACACAATGTAATGCAATGTAATGACTATAGATGAAGAGAATGGTTCTTTTGTGGCTTAGTAGTAGATGAAGATTTGGGTCAACATTTTTTGGGACTGAAATAAGCCCTGGACCAAATGGAGTGGAAGGAATTCCTCTCAGAGCGAGGAAATGAATGAAGCCCTTCATAAGGTCACTTTATGAGCCTGTGAAATGGGCTGACAATAATAAAACATCCCCAGGGTCCTGAAGGACATAAAACTCATTTAGGCAAACTGAAAGGGCAGTTCATCTAAAAATGAAAACTATCATAATTTACAGGTCAATCCATTTTAAGTGGTCCAGTGGACCACTGTACTTTGGTACCAACTAACAAAAAATGTATAGGTTCTGTATGCAATTTATTGACTGTACTAAAGCATAAAAATACATTTGCAGATATTTAGGAAACATGCGAAGTTCACATACTTGTTTCTTTAAAAAAAAACAAAAAAAACAATGCTACAGCCAGTTATTCTACTTTTGAAATGTGTGTTCGGTGTCAGAATGTCTGTTTTTGTTTTGGTCTGTGTGACTCTGCCCACTGCCATGTTACCCAATAATATTCTGACATTCAGGGCTGCCAATTGGTGTAAAACACAGCGTTCTGCAGCCATGGAAGTGTGCAAACGAACTGGCTCAGAGATCCCAGTGTAAGGAGCCGTTTACGCAAAACGCATCTTTGCCTCTAAAATGTGAGACTCAGCGCTCAGGAATGTTTTTTAAAAAAGTGCAGCACAGAACACAAGGGGCTTGCTTGAGACGCGACGCAATAACAGAAATAAAAACAGTTGCCATGCCAACTTGCTACTGTAAACAAAAGCTTGCACGCTTTGTGTGACAATGGACCTCTGCTGTGGAACTTTCTCGATCACTATATTTGTATGCAAGTAAAATGTTTTATATGCACATGTGCCCTGAAATGTGCTCTAGGGATTGTTTTTTGTTCCAAGGAGCTAAAGCCATTCGGAGCACAGATTTTGAGGTTTCCATAAATTTCTGTATAACCAAAATGTGTTGTGCACCATGACACAGAGAAAGTTGCTGTGGTTAAATCAAGTAAATAATAATAATAATAATAAAATACAGGTTTTGCAATAGAGATAAATAATTTTAGGAAAATTCTAAATATTCAAGGAACCAACTTTACCATTTTTTTGGGCCACTTGAGATAGACTGACCATTACTCGATCGTGTCAAACCCACATTCTTCTTCCACAGAACACAAAATGAGATATTTACTGTATGAATGTCCCAGGTGCTGAAATGGATGGCGATTTTAACGCTCAAGCTCCAAAAAGACTATAAAAGTAGTACATAAAAGTCTCATGTCTTTTAAAGCTATTTGATAGTTTTAGAATTTTAATTATTCATTCATTTTCAATTCTGAAAAGCAGAAATTGTATTTTTGAGGAAAGATAGAGACGAATTAATAACAAGATGACGGAGGATGAATAAATGATGACACTAAATTCAGTTTCTGCTGAATTATCCCTTTAAATTAACCTGGATGAATCTTCTCTTTGATTATGAAGATGGTTAGTTTTGATCAGGCCATTCTCAAGCCTTACTAAGAGCTACATTCAGCATCTCAAAACGTACAAACAACACTAACAAGAGTGACAGATGGAGGCTGCAATTTCCAAAGTTATGAGCCATCACTATGGCTTTAGAAAAGCTCTTTTCAGAGCAGAATACTTATTATCAAGTCTTATGGATGAATTGGGTACTCTTATGTAAAACTTTATTCATATGTCCAAATGTCAGATATTTGCAGTGAAATTTAATTTGTCAGTTACCATGGCAGCTTATCAAGCGGTAACAAGTGACAGAGATCAGGGACACAGGCTTTTATGACTCGACTGCAGTGGATGAGAGGAAAGATAAGACAAGCAAATGTAGACCACAAGGAGTGAATCCATGTCAACTCAAGCATTACTAGCAAAGTTCATGAATCTGAATAGAAATGAATCTATAATTTACATCCAGAGACTCATAATTTGGGTTGAAGCATATGAGGACACTTGATGCTTTTATTTTAACAGACGTTTTCACACACAAAACTCTTGAATGTTCTTTGGTTTAATCTGTTGTGATGATGGCAAAGGACTTCTGCAAGCGCAACGAATGTCATACATCAGTTCACTTAGTTTCGTTTCACTATTTCTTTGGTTTGAAGACAGTGTGAGAGTTTCGAAACAGTTGATTGAAGTGTAACTTGACCAGTGTGGCACTGTCAGTGAATCTTAGTTTAGTGTAGGTGTGGTTTTTAATGCCTCAAACTTTTTTTTTTTTTAATGCTTCCAATGTATGTCACCAATGTAACATTACAACTTGGAAGCGCAAGTTAGATTGATACATCTAAAAGAGAAAAAAAAAAGTAATGTTTTCCAGCAAAAGGGTTTCAATTTATTAATAGCGGTCATGAAGTTAACTTTTATGTAAAGAAAACTTAATATATGCCAACATAATTTAACTAAAGAATTAGATGATAGCACAATATACATTCATTATTTTATTCAATACATACTCAATTCAGTCAAATACTGTTAATATCAAAACGGCTCAATATCATCCACTTAATTGGCCTGTCTAATATATTGCTTTATAACAAGTGAAAAGAACATGGCTTTTCTTGTCAAATGGCATTTGATGATTAATGCATGTAAAAGAGCTCCAATCATGTCTCTCTATATCACTGAAGCAACTCTAAACCTCTTCTAACTTTGACCAGACTGTATCTGTGGCTTTCGGGGCGGAAATGGTACTCTAGAGAACTAGGTCAGTCAGGTCAAATGTGAAAAACAGGCTGTCTGCTCAATTCGTCTGTTTTTTGAAGAATTTGCTAATTTTTTTAATAATGGCATACGACTTTAAAATACATAAAATATTTAAACTGACGTTAAAACGTGCCTTTTTTTCTAAATGAAGCCTGTCTAGCACATGTATGGCTCATATTCCTTCCCCCCCCAGTTATTATTTTGATTTATTTTTAACTTAACAACAAAAATTGTTACACCTAATTACACACGCACATAAACATAAACATAACTGAAACTAAAAGAATCTCTCACTGCTCTCACAAACTGAACCGGTTTGTTTACATATTAAAAAGTACATCATGTTTTTTTTTCTGTACAAATAAAGCCTGACTAAGGTTTACACCCCTGCAAATTGAACAAGGAATGTGTGTACTGAGATTGTATAATCCAACCCTGGATTACTACGGGAGAGAGAGAGGTTAAGATAAAAAAGATTAGAGCTAGCATGTGGCCAGTGGAAGTGACCTCACAGCAGGCCTATCATGTGAAGAGCTCTCAGCCTTTGAGTATAGAACAGCTCTGTATACAGAAGACTTATAAAACCCCTTGTGTGTGTGTGTGATGCTTGTTCACATGCTTTACATAATGCTGAGGTCTACAAAAAGAATACTGTTGAAAAGTAACTTTCTACATGAAATTGAAACCAAAACTTCCAATGGAAATTTCTTTGTCAGACAGTCTAATAAGCAGATCATGAAAAGCACCCTCGTTTGCATTTAACAGCGAAGAGTTTAAGTTCCAGATGGGAAGAATGAGGAAATGAAAGTAGAGTTAAAAAAAAATAGCTATAATGACAAAGGGCTGGGATAACAGTTACTAACACAATGCTTAAACTACATCCCAAATGCAGTTGCATACACACTTACACACACACAACAACACCCTCATAGGAAAGCCAGTGTTTTCTAAACTCAAATGTAATCTGAAATCATACGTTCAAAGGCCGGGACTTGTAGTGAAACAGGTTTTTCTATTGGCAATCCCTTAAGATAAACGATAAGATTGAACTGGTTAAACTGCACACACAGGCCATGTGACTATGCATATTTTAGAGGGTTTCCTACACAAATCTCTTTTTGTATCATCCTACATACTGAACAAAACAATACTGTTTGCAACATTTTAATGTTTTATTAAAATACAGTTTATGTCAATTGTAATAAAAACTGTTTATTATAAATAAAACGAATGCAAATTCATTCGAAATCACATACTCTCTTTAGAAGGTACTTCTTGGAATAATTATTTACTTTGCAACTGTTTAAAAAAAAGTATGTTTTATATAGTAAGAATGTCTGTTGTACAAATGGACCTCATGTTGTCATTGTCACATAACCTACGGCGTCAGTTTCGTTGCTTCACTGCCATTTCCAACTCGTCTCCTATGGCCTCATGGGATACTAAAGTGTCTAATGAATGCACACTTTAGTATCTCACTGGAAGTAGTAGGTCTTAATTGAGACATACTGCTCTTTTCACATACTGTAGTAAGAAAGTAGCCAGAGTTACCTCTGTTTTTGCGTCAAGTCAGTGAAGATAATGCAACATAAAGATATGATGTGTATTTATGTCATTATTATTATTTCGCATTACCCAGTTGGGAGTTGTGGTTGCACTTATTCAGTGCGATATGGCATAACATACCTAGGGAAAGGGGATTATATTCATATAGCCTAGTAGCTAGGCACAAAGTCCACAACATAATTCCCACAAGCAAAGCCTGAAAAGAGGTGTTCTTTCTGACTTCTTTTCTAAATCCCCAGAGTAGATTTGTTCTCTCTTTAACTTCATTAGGAATGAGGCACACACCAGGTGGGAGATTTGTGTAGCCGTGTGTTAGCGTGTGTGTGTTGGCTAAGTGCTAATCCAGTCAAAAGAGCCCTGCTTTAAAGGTAATGTGATAAAACCAATAGCAAAACCACACACATATAAACAGCCAAATCCTTTCTCCAAGCAAAGGGCAACAAGCATAAACCTGGTTTTATATCTGCTTGCATTATGTACTAGGAAATTGTCACATTCAAAAAAAAGTTCCTAGTTGAAATGCCTATCTGTTTGGCCAACTGCATGTCTTGGTTTCTCCGGGGCTTTCTTCTCCAACTCTGGAATGTGCCGCAGGAAACATGTTGTAATGAGGAAGAAGTTCACTCTAGTGTAACAGGAAGAAACACTACTGATGGACTAGATGTCTTGCAGTCAGTTTTGTACTATATCATTCAAGTCAACTGGATGTTTTTCTCTGTAGGCTGCACAATTAAATGAAGATTAATAATAATCATTTCAATTAATTACAGTGTTCCGTTGAGATGTTCTCCTGTAATGTTAAGTTTTCTTTGTACATTTGAGTGTATACAGTCGCTGACATTTCTGGCATGCACATAAATGGTGACTTAACATCGTTTAAATTAGTCTATAGTCTGATTCACAGATTCATGCTTTACAAACATAAGCCACTCATCTTTAAACCAAGGAGCCAGAAACAGCCTAATGTTTGACAGACTTTCTGAATGACTTAAATATTGGTATTTATATCCAGAGTAGAATAATAGCATCTTCTGGTGTTTAGAAATCACAGTATCCATCCTACTCCCTTTAGATTACCTCACTGGGTGGGTCGAGACGAGAGTCTGAGCACTGAATAGGTGCTGTTGACATGTAAATGTAGGCGTTTATTTGTTGTGTGTTAATGTATTCCAACTTAGGACCAAAAAAAAGATTTCAAAATAATTTTTGCAGCTCAGATTTTTTTTTTTTGGGCTGTATTTTGGATCACTAGGTGTCCTACTTTAATAATATCTTTAAATTTGCAGCTACTTAGTAGCTCTGTAAGAATAAGTTGGGAATCTAGTTGTGCAGCTTTTTTTATAGCAGGAAAGGGGGCATGATTTTAAATCTCAACCTACCCTTTTTTTATTTATTTTTATTTTTTTTAATAGTCAGTGATCACCATGCATATTTGTTGTACACACACACACACAAAAAAGGGGGCCCTGACATTTTGTTACATGGGAGGGTGGGTAGTAGGGCTGCATGATTAATCGAATGTGATTGTCATGCGCATTTTGTTAGTAAAGCCGGTTCTGTAATCAGCAGTAAATCATCATCACGTGCTTTCAGATGGAGCAGCATTTACTACACAGAGCTGTAGTTCACTGACAAGCTACGAAAAAAAATCGCTTTTATTGCACGATTATGAAATCGAAGAAATCGTTTGCGATAATGACAGCTGTTTGCATAGCTTCTCAGTGAACTATGGCTCTGTGAAGTAAATGCTGCTCCATCTGAAAGCATGTGAAAATACCATATTTAATAACATATTTTTACTCCAAACTCACTTCATAATATCAGTCGAGTGTTTGAAATAAATCCTTCTGTGAGATGTTGTGGCTTCTTACACAGAATAAGGCATGCAACATATTTCATAGTATGTAAGCAGTCATAAAGGCATTGAATTATAAATATACTTTATTTTAATGAAAATTATAATAATAACTCAGATAAACCATATATTGTCAAAATCGTGTGTTTATTAGTCACGTTGAATCGATATTCAGCTGCAACGAGGCGTATTTGGGGTTTCAGCGCGAGAGCGCCCTCTGGCCTTTGGATGGAGATTTACTGCTGATCACAGAACCGTGCTTCACTAAAAGATACGCATGACAATCGCAGCTTCTGTCGAATCGCGATTTCGATTCCATTTCGATTTATCGTGCAGCCCTAGCGGGTAGATTTAAATTATTATTATATTTTACATTGCAAATATTATATTTTGCAGTAGAACATTAACTTAATTAGCAAAAATACATTGGAAGCTGCACTGAAGTAAATTTTCACTCAATTGTGCCCCTTCAGTTTAAATGGATGGATCTAGTTAGTTTTTCTTCAAATATCAAATAAATGTACATTTTCAAAATATATCCCATTTAAAACACCACTGACTACATGTACCAGTTCTTACACAGATAAAAGTAGAGAAAAGAAATACTAAGCAGTATGAAGCCCTATAAAATATCACACTTGTTAATGAGGTCAGTTCACCTCATATCAAGCTCATCAGGATCTGACACTGAAACCCACAAGGTTTCTTCAAACTACGGAGAAACATGCTCATATAAATGAAAGAGATCATTTAACTGCAGTCTCAAAAGTAAAAACAGAGGCACGTGGCACTCTGAATTAACTGTAAATACAAAAAAATCATTCTGGGGCACAAGAAATAACTGTGCCTTAAATTCTTTGTGTAAATAAAACATGTCATGTGCTGTCTGTTATCATATTGTTGTTACTTCGAACACATATCTGCGTGAAGACACACATAAATACTCGGGTGTGTCCAGCATGTGGGCCCTGCAGAAACTTGCTCTGTCTGCTTGTCATGTGACTAAGTACATAGAAACTCAAGGGCCAGAGGGCAAAGACATGTTTGTGTGAGCTACAAAACTCACTGTAGATCAGTTTGACTGCACTCAAATTTCTCTAAAACACACATGTAAATGCATTATACAGTGGTGTGAAAAAGTTTGTGCCCCCTTCCTGTTTTTTTTATTGTTTGCATATTGGTCACACTTAAAAGATTCAGATCATCAAACAAATTTTTATATTACACAAAGATAACCTGATTAAATACAAACTGCAGTTTTGAAATTATGATTTCATTTATTAAGGGAAAAAAGCGGTCCAAACCTGCCTGGCACTACGTGAAAAAGTAATTGCCCCCTAAATCTAATAACTGGTTGTGCTACCCTTTGCAGCAACAACTACAATCAAGCATTTGCGAAAAATGGCAATGAGTCTTTCACAGGAATTTTGGCCCAATCTTCTTTGCAGAATTGTTTTAATTCAGCCACATTGGAGGGTTTTTGAGCATGAATGGACTGTTTAAGGTCATGCCACAGCATCTCAATCGGATTTAAGTCTGGACTTTGACTTGGCCACTCCAAAACGTGGTTAATCACAGTTCTTTCATGATTTAAGAGGAGGGGCAATTCATTTTTCACGTAGGGCCAGGTAGGTTTGGACAGCTTTTTTCCCTTAATAAATGAAATTATCATTTGAAAACTGCATTTTGTATTTACTTGCATTATCTTTGCATAATATAAAAATTGGTTTGATGATCTGAATCTTTTAAGTGTGACAAATATGCAAAAAATAAAAAAAAAACAGGAAGGGGGCAAAAACCTTTTCACGGCACTGTATATACACAATGGATATGCACCTGCACAGAGACATCAAAGATTCGATGACATGATGTCATGATCAACTTCCTGTACCTTATCGGTAATCACTCAAAAACTGAAACTCTTCATACATGCACATTTACAAAGAAAATAAACCTTTCTTATATGGAATAATAAAAGCAAGTGCCATTAAAATAAATGTTCTGGACTCAACACAACTGTGATGATAATTCTGACTTGCCCCTTAGTTTGTAAAAACCTTCATAACAATGCACTTAAAATTACAACACCAAAATTGTTGTTAAAGCATTTATAGGTCAGTGACAAATAAGTGTGTCCACAATAAAGAAAAGGAGAAACCCATTTGCCAAATTCTTAGATGTATTCATGTTGGTTTTACATTGCTTTGGGAAGAAAAAAAAACCTTCCATCATTGCAAAGAAATGTTTCTAAATTTCAGGTTTCTAATGTTGACTAAATATCATGTGGTGTAACCAAGTATAAGACGTTATCACATAGATGCTTCAATTTTATTAAACCCGGGGACATTCCTTTCATTTGATTTCCATCTCTTCCAATATAGGAAGATAAAGTACCAAATCCAACCTCATCCACAAATCGTCTGTCGTCACAGAGAGCATTCTGGGGCACAGCCAGTTCCACAATCTTATTTGTGACACACACACACACACACACACACACTATTACAGCAGTAAGTTATGGCCACATCGGACAGTGTGACAACAGAGACAGAAACACCAACAACTCTGAGTGAAACTGAGAGAGTGTGTCATCACTGCAAGCATCTGATGTGAACACCACTGCTGATGGGAGCATTCTAGTTTTTTTTTTAGCATTGCATCAGTCCAATATCCAGACATGCTTCACATGTTTGAGAGGGGGTTACCCTGGAAACAAAAGGAATGCAGAACACCCATGACCACCACAAAGGCCTTAGAACAACAACTACCGTATTGGCCCGAATATAAGATGACCCTGATTATAAGACGACCTCCCTTTTCCCAGATGTACCTATTGGAAAAAGTCTTTTTAAAAACCAAATCTTGTTTTTTCTCAGTAAAACACATTTTGTCTGACATTCCTTTCATTTGATTTCCATCTCTTCCAATATAGGAAGATAAAGTACCAAATCCAACCTCATCCACAAATCGTCTGTCGTCACAGAGAGCATTCTGGGGCACAGCCAGTTCCACAATCTTATTTGTGACACACACACACACACACACACACTATTACAGCAGTAAGTTATGGCCACATCGGACAGTGTGACAACAGAGACAGAAACACCAACAACTCTGAGTGAAACTGAGAGAGTGTGTCATCACTGCAAGCATCTGATGTGAACACCACTGCTGATGGGAGCATTCTAGTTTTTTTTTTTTAGCATTGCATCAGTCCAATATCCAGACATGCTTCACATGTTTGAGAGGGGGTTGAGAAGGGATTCTACGGGTTACCCTGGAAACAAAAGGAATGCAGAACACCCATGACCACCACAAAGGCCTTAGAACAACAACTACCGTATTGGCCCGAATATAAGATGACCCTGATTATAAGACGACCTCCCTTTTCCCAGATGTACCTATTGGAAAAAGTCTTTTTAAAAACCAAATCTTGTTTTTTCTCAGTAAAACACATTTTGTCTTCAATTATTTTCATATTGCATATTTTTCCTATTTTAATTTTTGTTTTGAAAGTATGGTAAAATGTACCAACAATCACATTTAAAAAATATACACTTTTTGATATACCATTAAAAAAAAACATGAATTAGGACATTTAGGCTATCCATCTAATAGTAGCCTACCAAAATCTTATTAACAGTAGAAGTTAAATCTTACTGTAGTCTTCAAATCTGGGTACTGTCTTACGTTTTAAAATCACAAAGGGAGTTTGGTCCCATCAGGCTAACGTGACAGTCACAACAGGCAGCTGTAAGGTTTTCTTATTCTTTTGTTTTTACTCACGATCTTTACAACACGCATTACATTACGTATTTCATGGCACACTCGTTTTATGAGTATTTGGCGCCACCTATTTTTGTGGGTGTATTATTGACATGTCAAAGTCTAGACCCTGAATATAAGACGACCGCGTTTTTTCAGATGTATTTCCAAGAAAAAAAACATCGTCTTATATTCGGGTCAATACAGTATATTCTAAAGCCCCGTTCACACCAATAACGATAACTATAAAGATAACGATATTAGCGTCCACACCAGCGAATGATATTGTCTGTTTATTATAAGCGCACGTGTGTCTGCCTCTTTAAATTCTTGAGCTCGTTACAGCAGGATGGATTCTGATTGGCTGATATTATCGTTATTAGTTGTGGTGTGGACTCTGCCATTCTTTAACATTGAGAACAATTTTTAGAACTATATCTTTATCGTTATCTTTATAGTTATCGTCCTTGGTGTGAACGGGCCTTAAAGCGTTTGCGTGCACGTGGTAGCTATATTTTGGGGACAAAATTGTCCCCAGAAGTTGGGTAAATATGACAAAAATCTCCCTTTGAAGACATCTTCAAAGATTAAAAATAATAATAATAATTAATATTTAAATATATTTGTTTAAACTTTATCAGAACACAACAATAAGGATTTTCTCTGCTTTCCAGTTCAGGTTAGTAGGCCAAATTCCTACATGATCCCTGCCAACATTTGCACTGATCCAAACACCAAAAATATAAGATTTTGTTATTTTAAAACGTATAATTTTATATTTATTATTTAATATTTTGTGGATGGTTACATCACGTTCCTTTCTGTTATCCTCATATCACAATGCATATAATACAAATGTACATATCTGCCAGCTTTACATGACCAAGACAAAAGTTTAAAGGATATCATTTCATAACATATACTCAGAAAAGAATTTACACCATACATATTTTAAAATGTATTCCAGTGCAGTTTCTTTCTCCGTAGACATCCAAATCTAAATACATTTTTAAAAATTACATTTATTATTTAATGCTTAATATTTTAATTATAGTAATAAAATGTGTATGTAAAAATGTGATTTAGTATGATATGTTTCTGTTTTATACACGGTTATTACTGGAGACAGCAATTAATTCTACTTTTATTTTCTTGAAAATGATGGCGTACATGCCAAAAAAATACTGATTTTTTTTTTTTTTTTACTGAAATTTTCAACCCATTCTTACAGATACTACCAAGACTATCAGTCATTCTTGCAATTTCCACAAAACATCTATCAGCTAGATCATTATACGTTTAAAGCTTGACAAGCAGAAATCAACCAAAACATGTTAAAAGAAAATCAAACATTTAACTTTTGAAAATGCATATAAATGCAATACAGGTTGATGATAGATCTGTAAACGGGTTTATGTTTTAGGCATCCCAAGGTGGCAAAATACAATGCTTAGCATCACTTGAGCATTGTCTGTAATAGTCATATGAACTCAGTGCATGTTTCCATTTGATCTGTCATTTAATCAATACTGCATCACTTCATCCAATGAGGAGATCCATAAAGGCAGCTTCACTGACGCAACACGTTTAGGATACATCAAACCGTACACGTAAAGCAATTCAATTACGAAAGGCTGATCGAATGTGTTTTACATTTTCTCTCTTCATTAACACCAGGCTAAATAATGCGCTGGCAGACACATTCAAAACGATTAAGTCTATCAGAGACCCCTACTAAATCACACTTCTGTGCTAACGGCATGTAAATGTGTTTCCTCCAAGAGCCTCATTTAAACACACAGACTGATGCAGTGCTGCTAATGCACTCATTTTCTCAACTTAAAAATACACCAACACTCGTGAGGTTTATCATGACAACCCAACACATTGCGGTCGCTACTCGCATTAAAAAAGCAAAGTGGCACAGCATCAGTCTGGCACACACATTGTCTTAGTGCCAGGGGTCGGGGGGTCTACACACGCACACACACGTGTACGTTGGACACAGAAGCACTTGTTCTGCTTACAACAGCCCGACTCAAGACCCAAGCACATGCCCCAGCACGCCACCATCACCCCAGTGTTTCAAATGCATTTCAGTGTGGTTTAGGCGTGTGCGCAACAGATACTTGGAGTTTTCATTTTCATTATTTAGAATGCTGAAGCATCGCCATTAACACATTCCATTACGGTAAGCACCAGCGTAACCGGTCTAGCTGGGGTTAAGTATCACTATTGTTTGATCCAATGACCTTAGAACACACTCTCTGGAGAGAGACAGTTACAATAGTACAGTTTCAGCATTGCTGAAGTACTTTACTACTCAGCATATTTTTATGATGTTGTTTATACCAGACCTGGTCACAAAAAGTCAATTAAAATTCTAAAACCAATTTTAAAGAGATAATAAACAAGGAAAAATCGCATCTGACGCTTTTAGGACTGGTTCCAAACTACGATAGAAATCCCAATGGCATTCCTATCTCTTTTTTTATTTATTTATTTATTTTATTTTTTTAGAGGAATGCTGGAGCAACATACATAGATCGTGTAAATAACTGAAATGTCTCAGGCATGAACACTACTGTTCCAAAATTTGTGGTCGGTAAGAGGTTTTGAAAAGTCTCTTGTGCTCTCTGAGGCTGCATTTCTTTGATGAAAAATACAGTAAAAAGTATTGTGAATTATTATTACAATTTAAAATAATCATTTTCTATTTTTATACATTTTAAAATTTAATTTATTCCTGTAATGGCAAAGCTGAATTTCCAACCGCCTTTACTCCACGATCCCTCAGAAATCATTCTAAAATGCTGATCTGAGGATCAATGAGCATTTCGGATTATCAACAGTTGCTCCGCCTAATATTTTCGTAGAAACCAAGATGCTTTTTTTTTCTGGATTCATTGATGAATAGAAAGTTCAAAAGAAAAGCCTTTATCTGAAATAGACTTTTTTGTAACAATGTAAATGTCTATACTGTGACTTTTTGATCAATTTATTGCATCCCGAGTATTAATTTCTTTGCCTTTTTTTAAATCTTACTGATCCCAAACTTTTGAATGGTAACGTGCTGCGGGGATGTCAACTAATCTTGAAATAAATGTCATTTTAATGGAGGTACACAAACTATAATATTATAATTAAAGCACTATTTTGAAAACATTTAGGAGAACAAGCTCAAATGTTTTGGAAAATAGCAGTAAAATGTTTTTTTTTTTCAGGTATATGTTTCCATTTTTAAACATTTAACAGAGACGTTATATTAGGTAGGCCTATATATACACATCACTATATAAAAGTTACATTTCAGAACCAATGAGCATTAATAAAAGACCGTTAATAACTGTAAACGTTGTAAAAACCACAGTAGTCTAATGATAACTATGCAAATAAAACAACAAGGCAGCAGTACATTATCATGTAACTATGTAAAAGATAGTAAAATCGCTGTACGTGAACCGAAACAAAACAATACTGGTTACTGTAGAGTAACTACAGTCAAATTATAGATATTTCGGGGAAGCACGAGACTGATAAACAGGAAAAACATCTCTTCAGGAAGAGCAAAAACACATTTGATTATATTCAGTACATTATCATGTAACTATGTAAAAGATAGTAAAATCGCTGTACGTGAACCGAAACAAAACAATACTGGTTACTGTAGAGTAACTACAGTCAAATTATAGATATTTCGGGGGAAGCACGAGACTGATAAACAGGAAAAACATCTCTTCAGGAAGAGCAAAAACACATTTGATTATATGATATATCCACACATATCAGGGTTAGATAGCGTGCTGCATGGATGGATTAAAAAGACTCAAGCATAACTACCATTTCGCAGTGTATGAAAGAGTTCCTCTCGAGTTCAGGTAAAGTTCTCTCGGCGCTGGGCATAATTCAGTTCACTGCGGTCCGACAAACTGGACTCCCGTGTGCGATTGCGGCGGTTCGGTCTGCACCATTGTGTTGCGGGGCGCCGCCGCGCGCTCTTAGTCCGTAGATTCCTTTTTGTAATCTGCGCGACACGCATTTATCTGGTGAAAGAGAGAGAGAGAGAGCGAGCGAGAGAGAGAGAGAGAGAGAGAGAGAGAGAGAGAGAGAGAGAGAGAGAGAGAGAGAGAGAGAGAGAGAGAGAGAGAGAG